>NC_090321.1:60039496-60340887 GCF_040869045.1 Eurosta solidaginis
GAATTAGAATCACGTTTTTCTAGGCGTAGTCGCCCCTAGGCAGTGATTATTCAAACACTCCGTGTGTATTTCTGCCATGAAAAGCCTCTCATGGAAAATGCATCTGCCTTGCAGATGGCGTTCGGGGTCGGCATAAAACATGTAGGTCCCCTCCCGCCAGTTTGTAGGGAAAATTAAAGAATAAGCACCCCGCAATTTGGAAGAGAAACTCGGCCTAAATCTCTCCGGAGGTAAATCGCGCCAAACAATTATTTTATTTTATTTTATGGTACTAAACGGGCAATGGGACTCATGTGGCATTAGCACTAATTGGATTTATCGACACACAAACCAACCATCCGTCATTGGTATTTCCAAATAGTTGTTTTATTTCCAAATTTTAATTCGCAGAGAATATGAATGGTGCATTGTTTCAAGTTCGTTTCTTCAGTCATTTGTTTAAAACAAGTATTTACGTTTGCCTTGCCAATTTAATATTTACCGCCACTAACAAATACTTGGAAATTTACCTGCAACAATGAATCGAAAAGAAATGCCTTCCTCATAAAACTGCATACATACATACAATACCTATATGCACTTTTATTCTCTTCAAAACTCATACAACTAGAGATACACAAATTTTATACACATTTCAGGTATTATAAACAACGCCATGACATGGTCCCACATGCTTTTGTGGGTAATTTTATCATCCATACTGCGCAGTGCGCATGCTTTCGCACACTATGTTTTGACACAAGCGAATATGCATAATCAAAACAAAAATACCAATAATCAAGGCATATAAAAAATACTTGCAAACACCCGGCAAAAAATTTCCCAAAACAATTGGGCATTTCTGCCCATGATTGGTGTAAACTCGAACTTATTTCCCCTCACTAAGCAACATTTTGTCTTAAGGGTATGTTTGATGTTCAGTCTTTTGGTATAGTTTGTGTTGCAATAAGTTCTATATGTGATATAGTACATATTTTTTGAGTTAGAAATTTTTTTTAATTTACATAGAGTGAAAAACACTACAACTACACTTTACCAATTACAATTTTGGTCACTAAACTAAAAAGATAGTATGCAAACAGTCCGCTAAAAACTTGTTTAACCACTTTGTAGAACGCTGGAGAGCATAACCCGTGAATTGTTTGGAAATATGTTCCGCTAGAATTACTTGACTTTCGCAAAGAGCTTTTGCGCCTTTTGTGGTTGCAGGATGATGGAAATCGGTTAGATTGATGCTCAACGACCGAACTGAAAAGCCTCATTAGAAAACAGGGCCTATGTTATAAAATAACTCCGTCCTGTTGGCAAATACTAGCAGCTGTATATGATCTGTGTTACATGCTGCTTTAAGATCTGATAGCTGTGCCACTATTAATAGCGCTCTTAGCCTGGAAAGCGCAGGGTACGACCACAAAAAGTGCTCGATCCTTTCTTCCTCCAACCGCAAATTTATAAATCTGCTACCACTGACTAGGCCTAATTTAAAAAGTATGTGACGCCGGAAGGCAGTATCCAGCCATAATGCCTATCATGTCCCTACAGTTTCAATTATAACGGTATCTTTGTTATTCTAAGGTTGTTAGACCTGTACATGGTTTCCGATACCTACCTGCTTGGTCGATCATGTGCAACTCTCGCCTTCTTTTTATCTCATCCTCCTTTTTATTTTCATCTATTCCCATATGCCCAGAGAATCAATATAGATGTACTTTTCTCCCTATCTGCACGCTTTCCGGGGATTGATTACACTCTAACACACTTTTAGATATGTTCCTTAATTGAAGGTTGGCTGTCAATGTAAAGATTGACCCGGCTGCAGTTTAAGCTATTTCCCTTCCCTTCCCCTTCCCGTATTTCTACTGCTTTATGCATGGCTGTAACTTACGGCTGAAAAACACTACAGTTACCTGGCAGATTTTAGGATCATTTTATTTCTGGATCAGCACGCATACCGGCTTCAATTGACATTTGCGTTTTCATCAACACAGGGTGACAATATGGTTGATGGTGAATATTTTGTAGAACAAATCGCAACAATTTATTTTATTTATTTATTTATTTGAACATATTTGTACAAATAAGACTATGTCTTTTAGATAGTACATCAATCAGATCTTACAACTACATATTACATATAAAAAGGAGTTTTCTTGAAGAATAAAAGGTAAAGAAGATAATAACATTTAAAAAAGAAAATCTATTAATTTTTATTTGTATATTGTGTGAAAGGAGCATCCTTGACCCATTAGTTGAATAATCAATGATAGAATTATATAATTTAAAGTAAGTTGATAGAATTATATAATTAAGATAAGTTATGGATTAAGGAAGGATATTACTGCTAGTTTGAAACATCTGGCTTTTCTGATTGCTTTCGTCTTGGAGGGTAGTGGGTTCCAAAGACGGATTGTACTGACAAAGAACATTCTGAAGGATGTCACGTACTTAAAGTTAGGGATGAATAGATTCAGAGTCCGAGTAGACTGACACAAAGTTAGTTTATTAAATAAGTAAGGCGGATATTGAAAATGTAGTAGTTTGTGTAAGAAACATAAATTTCTCATTTTTAGGAAAGTACAAACGTCACTTCCGAGAATTTGGGCAGCGTACGAAGATATATGGTCAAATTTCCTCTTAGAAAATACGAACCGAGCAGTATTGTTTATGGCTAGCTGCAATTTATTAAGCGACAGCGAGTCAAGGCTACCATAAATAAGTTCTCCATAAGAAATGTGAGGTATTATAAGAGCTTTGTCTAGCTTCATTTTAGCGTCTCGCGGTAATAAATAGGCAGTTCTGTATAAGTTACGAAGGATATTATAGATTTTACCAACCACAAAGTTGATATGGTCAGTGCAGGTCAGATCTATTGTGAATACACGAAAACTAGCCAAGCAGCTGACTTTAGTTTCCACTATTCCCTTGTACTTAACTGAGACGCGAATTCACATTGGTGGAAAATAAAGTTTGGTTAACATATAGAAAAGTGACTAACGGAAGATGGTAAAAAAAACCATGTATTAGCTGTGTTTTTTTTACATCTATACACATATACCCTTAAACTTTATATGGACTGCTAAGCGTTAAACTTTATCTACATTTCTGAAATTGCTGCGCTGAAAATTAGTACTGCTAAATTTCAATACGCGTTATACTCAGAAGCAACTGAAATATGTGTCTATGTTTCACCTCTACACCCTGCGCTGTAGCTAGTTATTTAACCACTGCCGCTAGATGGGTCTCCTAAGCATTATCTAAGCGAGGATAAGCGTTTTTTTACGCGTAAACGTAAACGTATACGCGTGTAAAAAACAACAGCTATTATTTCAAAAAGTTAGCGTCATTCGGGCTTAAAATCCCGAAAATCCGAGATTAACATCACTAAACCCTACGAACTCTCGAACATGCATGAACTCAACTCAAATTGGTCGCATGTTGCAACAAATTTACCCTTTAAGTGTTGGCGTGTCAGCACAAAAGCAGTAGATCTACTACACTTTCATAACATGTACAAGCAGGGTCTAGCAAGCATCGCTGGTGTTCATGATTTCAGTTAGCGTTTGGATTTGTATGAAAGTGGAAGGCTGCGAGTCGTTCATTTTAATCGCACGTTTAGGGAGTCTGTGAGCGTTTGTCAGATTGTTTGCATGTGTGTGGAAGTGTGATAGAGTCACACAATCACACCAACAACCCTCAGACGGTGTATCTATTACACCAACAACAGCAATCACAACAAAAATAAGAACAACACACCGAAGCGACGAATACAAATAGCAAATCAAGCGAAACCGGTTCCGGTGCTACGCGTTTGTTTGGTGAATTGTGTGCGTGCGCGCGATACACAAACACATATATGTACTTGGTTTATAAATTTGGAAGGTGATTTTAATTTAATGAAAATTGTTAATTTATTTGATTCAATGATATTTGTGTGGAAAAAATTAACGTGATAAGAAATAAGTGAAAAATGTGTTTCTAAGTAGAGAATTAAATGGGCTATTCGAAAAATGTGAATAAATTTATAATGAAATTGAAAAGTTTCGAAATAAAAAATAGTGAATGCTATTGTGTGGTGCTGTGTGTGTAGTTTACAGGAAGCCACCCCCATGGATTAGTGGCTTCTTTGTAACTGCATACTGCGCCCCGCATTTAAAAGCAAATTAAAAATGTGTATATAACGGAAAACATCAAATAAAAGGATATAGTTTAGCAGAGATACGCAGAAAATTCTAAAAAAAGGTGGGTTTTTGTGAAAAAAACTGTTTATCTTTAGTCATAATGCCCAATTTTCCAATTTTTACCAGTTGTAGCGTCCACGCCAGCCTTCGTATAAAAAAAATAAAAGTATCTTTTTCAAAATTTTAACTTGTTACAATAGTGTTTGCAAGCTAAATTTTGGAAAAATCTTGATATTTTCTGCGACTAGCCACAGCATTCCGGAGTTCCTTCACTGAAGTTTCAGCTATCGATTTTTCGCTTCACTTTTTTCTGCCAATTTTTCCATGCGACAGTCAGCAAGCAGCACCAAGTTTCCGCAGCAAGCGCCCTTGTTTTCCTAATGACCCCATACGTCCCGAACGTCTCTAGCACCATTACCACAGAAAAAATACATACATACATCTAGGCGCATAAAAGGGTGTGTACTTGCTTGTGTGCTGTGTGAAGCGAAAAATAAATATTTAGCTGCTGTCGAATTTTTTTGGGTGCGGTGTTTTCAAGCGCTACAAAAGCAGAGAAATGTCAGGTTTTCATATTTGGAAGTACTCCGAAACGGAAATTCATTTAATTCGCTGTCATTTTCCGGTTGCATTTGTATCTTTTGAGATATTTTTCATTTAGAAAATTACATTTGAAAAATGTGCTTTTAATTTTGTAGATTTGCATTTAGCACAAATTATAGTTTTTTCCTTTGTTGTATTTAGCAATTTATTGCGCATGTCATGCACATACATACGTACATGTGCAACTATGGGAAACTGTCAAATTGCAACTGTCAAAATCTGTACTGAGTACGAATTGGTTGATATATACATTAGCTATCCTTGTTTTGCACTTTAAAAATGTTGCAATTTTCAATTTGCCACAATTTCGCTGCATAAACTAGTGCGTCTATTTTGTTGATGTTAGGTACATTGTAAATAAATTTAGGTTACGAACTAAATTTGATTGTTCTCCTGAAATTAACAAGTAATACATAGTAGATAGAAACTTTGGGTGTGACAGAAGCTCAAACGTATATTTTAACTTTCTGAACCTGTTCAACGGTTTTCTGAATGTGTTCCCCTCGGCCATGAAAAGCTTCTCAGCGAAAATTCATATATCTTTCGGATTTGGCATATAACATGTAGGTCCATTTTCTAGTAAAAACTTGGAGTAACACGCTACAAATCATATGAGAAGCTCGCCTAAAGCTCCTCAGAGGTATATCGCGTAAATTTTTTATTATTATTATTACTTAATTCAAGGAGACCTAAAATAGTATGTGTTTATCTCACCCCCAGGAGCTATCGATACTCCCAGTAAATGTCATAGGATCGCATAATCAGCAGCTCATACCACCACCATTGACATACAATCTTCATACCTTCCTCCGCCACTCTTCAATTCGTTGACATCTTTTCATTCCAATCCCCGCCGAATTCAGACAGCCTTGGTTCGATTGCAAAATGAAATCAGCAAATTGGAAGAGAATTTCGGCCATAATCTCTTCAGAGGCAAATCTTGTCAAATGCCTTTATCTTTAAATGATATAAATTAAGTTTGAAAATCAAATCTCAAACGACCGGCTTAGATTATAGACCGTAAATGGCCATACGTCAAGCAAACGTTACATCGTTACGTTACCTAACGGTGAACGAGAACGAGGCTTATGGTGATTTCATTTCAAGAAAAAATGGAAATCACCATAAGTATTTGCTGTTATCACACAGACATAAATTTGAAACAGAGGAGGACTTTGTCTATTCGGATGTCACCGTTGATAGCAAAAGCAATGCCAGCTTATAAATTCAACAAAGAATCCTTCTTACACACAAGTGCTGCTTTGAACTTTGTGGAAAAATGGGAAATAAAGTCCTCTATAAACGAACAAAAATCACCCTGGCAAAGTTGACGTATCCATCCATATCCATATAAAACAGCTGATTCAACCAACCTTATGGAAATCAATGTAATTGGTCAATGGTGCCATACCATAACTCCCTAGGCATAACCATACCATAGCCACCCAATTGGTTTTTGGTTTTTCGCCATATCCATAACCTAAAAATATTTGAGTTGGTGAATTGATTAACTTTTTGTATATTTTATTTATATTTTGGATACGTTTTGCCTTAAGAGACTTAAGGCTTGGTTTCCTCGAAAAGCGGTGCCGCTTTATTACGACCGCTAAAGAACACCCGGTATACTCACTGTTTTCAGCGGCAACGCTTTGTAGGAAACTATGAACACTTACGGCAGACGATCCACAAAATTTTATTTTACATTTTTCCTTTTTTTTTAGTTTTTCTTCTTATTTTTTAACTGCACATACAAAAATAAAACATCTACAAAAAAATTTAAATTCAAAAATATTGTTTATTTTATAAATAGTACCTAGGCGACCGAGCTTTGCTCGGCAACGTTTCGTTGTGCTGGCAACATTTCTTTTTTTTTATTTCGAATAGGTGGCAACCTTGAATGGCAACCCTACTCAAAAATGTCCCTATTGTAATGCGAAGTGAAATACCTTTCGTTTGATACCCATATCGGCATATCTCATGCAATTTTTTTTTATTTCGAATAGGTGGCATCCTTAAATGACAACCCTACTCCAAAATGTCCCTATTGCAATGCGGAGTGAAATACCTTTCGTTTGATACCCATATCGGCATATCTTATTAAATTTTTTTCATTTTGAATAGGTGGCAACCCCAAATGGCAACCCTACTCAAAAATATCCCTATTGTAATGCGGAATGAAATACCTTTCGTTTGATATCCATATCGGCATATCCCATGCAATTTTTTTTTTAATTTCGAGTATGTGGCAACCCTAAATTGCAACCCTACTCAAAAATGTCCTTATTGTAATGCGGGGTGAAATGCCTTTCGTTTGATACCCATATCGGCATATCTCATGCAATTTTTTTTTATTTCGAAAAGATGGCAACCTTAAATGACAACCCTACTCAAAAATGTCCCTATTGTAATGCGGAGTGAAATACCTTTCGTTTGATACCCATTTCGGCATATCTTATGCATTTTTTTTTTAATTTCGAATAGGTGGCAACCCCAAATGGCACCTCTACTCAAAAATGTCCCTATTGAAATGCGGAGTGAAATACCTTTCGTTTGATACCCATATCGGCATATCCCATGTAATTTTTTTTGGAATAGGTGGCAACCCTAAATGGCAACCCTACTCAAAAATGTCCCTATTGTAATGCGGAGTGAAATACCTTTTGTTTGATACCGATATCGGCTTATCTCAATTTTTTTTAATTTCGAATAGTGGGCAACCTTGTGAAACATTCTGAGTGGCAACACCTAGGTAGAAAGTCTTAGAAGGTGATACATTATCTCTGTGCCAAATTTCATTTAAATCGGTTGAGCCGTTCCCGAGATCGTTCGGCTATATTGCTCGTTTAAAGTTATAAGATTTGACAAAATGTTCACCGCTTTGACAAAAGCGGTGGCAAAAAACGGTGATGAATGAGTTCCTTCCGTCACGTTTTTAGGTTAAGGCACCAATAACTTGATGCCAATTGATATGTATAAGGAAAAATATGGTTATGACTATGTCAACTTTGCCAGGCCCTTTAAACGGTGCGATGCATTCCACAACAAAAGCTGACGGCTGAAATAACCTATGCGGTAAATGCCAACTCATGAATGAATGAATGGGTGTCAATATAAATCTATATAACGTTCTACTGAGATCATCGTGTCCATGCCCTTAGTTAGATTTTTAGCCACCTCTGAGGGATGTGATCCTCCAGACTCTAGCATGATTTATTATTTTTAATTCTCCAGTTGTTCTGCAGCTATTAAATCTTAGCATTTCATGTGCGAAGACCATTTATATTAGGGTGGGGTGTGAGGGGGCGAAATAGTCGGTATGGGCCCAAAAAAATGTATTGTACTAGTTCTCATTCCTAAAGTAGAAACGACCAAGGGTTATCCCGACTTATATTCTAGCGTCGGCTGGTTATTTCAAGTTATCATTCTTCTATTATAATTTCTTTCAGTGTATTCATTCTATCACTCACCACCATCACATTTTCCTTTCAACATATACACATATATGTATATAAATATTTAACACCCAGCAAGCACGTTGAGCAATGCTTCGCGACTTCGTTTTCGAGGCACGTACAAAAGTTGAAGGTCTCCACAACAAGGATGCGACTCGCTTCTGGCCAGTGAGCAAAAATGTAAATGAGTTGCGCATATGCTTACGAAGGCATTATAGTTTTCCCGTTATTCAGGCCGCTATCTAGCACTGCTCTATTAAGATTTGCACGCTAAAGGGCCAATTAAACTTCCTTAACCCTAACGCCATAGTCGTAGCCATACCCATATCCATAACCATCTCCAATGTGATCGATTAATGGTGCCTTAACCTAAAAATCCTGAAAATTTCATAAAAATGAAGAAAACGCAAAAAATTACAAACATATACGACAAAAAAGAAGTATCTTAGTCAAAACGTATCCAAAACAATAAATAAAATCAAAAAGTTAATAAATTCTCCAACTCAAATATTTTTTTAGGTTATGGATATGGCGAAAAACCAAAAACCAATTGGTTGGCTATGGTATGGTTATGGCGTTGGCGTTATGGTAGGGCACTATTAATCGATTACATCGATATACATAAGGTTGGTTCGATCAGCTGTTTTATCTGGTTATGGATAAGTCACCATTAATTGGCTTAACACTTTCTCCACGCTGTCGTGAATCTCTTTCAGTAAAAGCTCGACGCAGGATACTCATCTCTTTTCTAGCTGCAACGTATTCGAAATCGCCTGCGTTGAGATGAATGCTATCGTTTCGTTTTCGATTCGCTTAGGCTTCAATATGTTGGCTGGGATAGATGGTATATATATATTTTTTAATAGTTGGAGGAGTTAGTCCTCTTGTTTTATGCTAGCACCATTCACACTTTGTCCCTGCTTTTGGTGCCGTTTGAGAATACATATAGTGAAGAAAAGAGGCATACAAAACAACAACAACAACACAATACGTGAGTTCGCAGTATAATCCTCAACCTTACTTGTATACATATGTATGTACGCACATTTTGGAAAAATATTATTTCACTGCGTTATTGTAGTAGTGATTCTCATTATCCTTACACGATACTAACTCTCACCAGGTTAGTTACGTTGAGCTGCCAGGCAGATGGATCGACATCAGCGGCAAAGCAAAGCAAGTGCCGATGATACCATTGCCATTTTATGGATATTCCTTTTTCATACAGCTATACATATATACCAGAGCACCAAACCACAAAGCGATAGGCTTCGGTTTAGTGGGTCGAACGAATTAAGAAATCTTTTACTGATATGAGTGTACCTGTAAGCCCCCGAATCGAATCAGTTGAAAAGGTTCAATCGTTTTATACTACTTAATTGATACCAAAACATTATGAAAATATATCTTCTTCTGAATGATACCAGCTGCTCATCGATTGTTACATCTTGTGAAGGGTTATAAAGTTTGGGCGACAAGTCAACCCACTGATTCCGCAGTTCACGTATCGGTGCAAACTTGTCTACCATTGTCCGTTGGCTCCGAGTGTCTCTATTGTCGAACCTTATCACTCTTGAAATGACTTTGAACCTTTTCAATGGCATAATTGCTCCAAATATGGGTCTTCCCCTTTCAGGGTGCCATAAACTTTCGGTACTTGCATTATTTAACCGATACACTCCAGCTAACAAAAGTAAACAAATAAATGCGAACATTTCAATCTCGTCGATGCCGGTCCAATCATCACCGAAAATATGTTTTCCTTCAATGTTTGTGAATCTCAAAATAGTGCTCATCACAGGAGTTGGGAAGAATAGTTGAAAGCTTAACATCTCTTCCTCAGTAATTCTTGAAAAGGCGTAACGAGTAACACCTGGAATTGTATTGATAACATTTTCCATGGGAGCTGTTCCATATCTATTGTTATAAGGCACCTTTGAGTATCTTATTTGTCTATTTTTTGAAACGAAGTCCTCAGTGAAACTATTTTCGTTATTACTTTGACTATCACTTTCACTATCTGACGACTCAGCGTATTCAATGTTATCTTCACTTTCTGAACAAGATTCCTCTTCGTCTGATACTTCATTCAATAGGACCTCTATTTCACTATCTTTTATTTTCTTTGAAGCCATTTTTCTTAGCGTTCAAATTTGTTCGCGTTACTCTTTCCATGTTTATTTTACTACTGTATCAGTATTGCAAGCAAACATTTTTAGTTCACTCACAAACCAATAATCTGGGGATTCCCCGATATAAAAACACAAATGCAATAAAAGGAAGCAAGACAAACATATGTCTATAAGCGTTTATTTTGAATTTATAGACGTTAGAAAAGCGGAAGTTCGCCAAAAAGATTATTGAGCAAAACAAAAATAATAGTGCGTTTACAATGGGTCAAACTTGACCCGAAGACCCTATTTGTAAAAAATTTTATATCAATAAAAGTAGTAAATATATGAGTTCAAAATCATTGGTATATTTGTGGCTTCTAAAATGAATAAAAGTCATAAAATATGAAAAACTATATCCTCAAACTATTCCGGAAAAAACGATTTTCTTGGGGTTAACTCCTAATAATCGTCGCGAACACAATTTCTTTAAATCATTTGTGGCTCCACACACAAAGGCGACTTACGGTTGCTATTAATGGTCTATTAATACTCATGACTTTCGTGGCACACGGCACATCCAGTTCTTTCGAGCTACTAATTCCCGATGATTAAGAGCTACAATTCCCGATGTGCGAACAGTAGCAATCCCGACCACGATTCGCTACGACGCCTCCTGACCCTCACACCATATGCCAGCACAGAAGCTATAGGACTGCGACTTCGAACTCATATGTACCTTCGTCGACGTCACTTTCCTAGAAGCTCTAGGTTTAGCTCCCAAGACTTTCTAACGGATGTTTTTGTCGCGCTATGCTGTCGAGCTACACCAGAGAAAGACCTTGAAACGTTAGGGATTGACTATTCGCCCAAGGATGCCGCCCTCGAAATTATAAGCATTATAATTAACTTTACAAGGACCCTGGATAAAACTTTTAAAATGTAGACCAAAATTTGCAGACGTTTGTGTTGACAATATTGATTTCAATATTCCTCTTTAAATCAAAACGATATTTTAGAATGGATGACCGCGTAGCTTCAGTTTTCAGACTAGTTCGACTGTCCACTATGTTAGGGTAGTAGCACACATTAGCTCGCCTGTCTTGGGAAAGCTTTTGCTTCACCACTTTGAGTGTTTTTGAGAAGGACAAAGCCTCACCTAGTAAATATATGTGCCCACGTATTCACATTTGTAAAAGGAGCCGTAACGCGTAGGTGATATTTAAACTTGGTTGATAAGCTATAAACAATGTGATTCACTCCAAGGGACTAGTTTTGGATAGGAAATGTCAAACCGGGTGTTAAAGGATGAAGTGTGAAAATCAAAATTAACATTTCAGAAGCTATTGTATAGTTTCGCAAATAAACAACAGGTATTTAAATGTAAGCCCAAGTGATTTTTCAAACCCTTCTCATACGTACATATATCTTCAACTTAAGTATGAGGTAAGAATCATTTCAAAGGAGTTTTTATTCCCCTAGAACCTACTAAAGGATTTTGCATCACTGATTTCGCTTATTCCTTCAGCCAATCACAATGTAAATTTTTATTAAAAATCGGCACCTTTTTCGGGTAATTAGCTTTTTTTAACAACTTGAGGACAATTTGCAAACATGTTCGCCTTGGTCATTTTATTTGAATTCATTGTTAATTATTAATTTTTTGTAAAAAAAAAAATGCAAAGTGAGCATATAATTTATTATAAAACTTTTCTTTTAGTGTTTTGTTTTAATAACTTGGTGAATTGGGTGATGCAAAGTCCGTGTTAAGCTGACATCTTGAACAGTTAGAAAGAGTTAATTTTCGCAATTACTTTCTTATAACTAGCAGTGATGCGCATTTCGACCTGAACAATAAATGGTATAAACAGTCCTAAACGAGTAGAAAATACAGAAAAGCGCAGGACGCCGCCGCGCCGATATTTTCGACATTCGGCGGTGGCGTGCGAAAAACGACTAAAATCGGCGGCGGCGGCGGCGTTTATCGGCGGCGTATATCTCTACTTCACATAGTATAACAAAAATTGTACCGGACCAAACTTTTTTCAAGTGGTTTCCGGTAGTTCAAATCATACCCCGAATAAAGTTGCGATTCGGCTCAAATCCGGTTTGCGGCCCTATATTACTTACTTACTTAATTGGCGCTTAACCGTCTAAACGGTTATGGCCGTCCAACAAGGCGCGCCAGTCGCTCCTTCGCTCCGCCAACCGGCGCCAATTGGTCACACCAAGGGAGTTTAAATCGTTTTCCACCTGGTCCTTCCAACGGAGTGGGGGCCGCCCTCTACCTCTGCTTCCATAGGCGGGTTCCGATAGAAACACTTTCCTGGCCGGAGCATCATCTTTCATTCGCATAACATGGCCTAGCCAGCGCAGCCGCTGCGTTTTAATTCGCTGGACTATGTTGATGTCTGCGTATAGCTCGTACAGCTCATCATTAAATCTTCTTCGGTACTCGCCATCGCCAACGCGTAGAGGTCCATAAATCTTTCGAAGAACTTTTCTCTCGAACACTCCCAAAGCCGCTTCATCTGCTGTTGTCATGGTCCATGCTTCTGCCCCATATAGCAGGACGGGTACGATAAGTGACTTGTAGAGTATGATTTTCGTTCGCCGAGAGAGGACTTTACTTTTCAATTGCCTACCTAGTCCAAAGTAGCATTTATTGGCAAGATTGATTCTTCGCTGGATTTCAGTGCTGATGTTGTTGCTAATGTTGATGCTGGTTCCCAAATAAACGAAGTCTTTTACTATTTCGAAATTATGGCTGCCAACAGTAGCGTGGTTGCCAAGGCGCATATGCGCTGACTCTTTGCTCGATGACAGCAGGTACTTCGTTTTGTCCTCATTCACCATCAAACCCATCTTTACCGCTTCTTTCTCCAGCTTGGAGTAAGCAGAACTAACAGCGCGGGTGTTTAGGCCGATGATATCAATGTCATCAGCATATGCCAGTAATTGCACGCTTTTATAGTATATTGTTCCAGTGCGGTTAAGTTCTGCAGCTAGTATAATTTTCTCCAGCATCAAATTAAAGAAATCGCACGATAGGGGGTCACCCTGTCTGAAACCTCGTTTAGTTTCGAACGGCTCGGAGAGGTCCTTCCCAATTCTGACTGAGCTGATGGTGTTGCTCAACGTCATTTTGCACAGCCGTATAAGTTTTGCGGGGAAACCAAATTCAGACATAGCGGCATATAGGCAGCTCCTTTTCGTGCTGTCGAAGGCGGCTTTAAAATCGACGAAGAGGTGATGTGTGTCGATTCTCTTTTCACGGGTTTTTTCCAAGATTTGGCGCATTGTGAAAATCTGGTCGATGGTAGATTTACCAGGTCTGAAGCCGCACTGATAAGGTCCAATCAGCCGGTTCACGGTGGGCTTCAATCTTTCGCACAATACACTTGAAAGGACCTTATATGCGATATTAAGAAGGCTGATTCCACGATAGTTGGTGCATTTTGCAGTATCCCCCTTCTTGTGGACTGGGCAAAGAACACTTAGATTCCAACCGTCGGGCATGCTTTCGTCCGCCCATATTTTGCTAAGAAGCTGCTGCATGCGCCTTACCAACTCCTCGCCGCCGAACTTGAATAGCTCCGCAGGCAATCCATCAGCGCCCACGGCCTTGTTGTTTTTCAATCTGGTTATTGCTATTCTAACTTCGTCATAATCGGGCGGGGGGACATATATTCCATCATCATCGATTGCGGGATCGGGTTCTTCATCTCTGCGCGGTGAATTGCTGCCTCCATTTAGGAGAGCAGAGAAGTGTTCCCTCCATAATCTAAGCACTCTCTGGACATCAGTTACAAGGTCGCCGTTTTCATTCCTACAGGAGTTTGCCCCGGTCTTAAAACCTTCCGTCTGTCGCCGTATTTTTTGGTAGAATTTTCGGGCGTTATTCCTGGTGGCTAGCAGCTCAAGCTCCTCGCACTCACGCCTTTCTGCTTCTGCTTTTTTCTTCCTGAAAAGGCGTCTCGCTTCCCTTTTCAACTCACGATAGCGTTCACACACTCCTCTTGTCGCGCTCGCTTTTAACGTAGCCCTGTAGGCAGCGTCTTTTCTTTCGGTTGCAACGCGGCATTCTTCATCATACCAGTTGTTTTTCCGTGGCCGCCGGTAACCAATTTTTTCCTCGGCGGCAGTATGAAGTGCTTTGGAGATATGCTCCCACTGCTCCTGTATTCCTTCAGGATGAGTTGTGCCCTCAGAGAGCAGGTGTGAGAGTCGAGTTGCGAAATCATTGGCAGTTTGTTGTGATTGAAGCTTTTCGACGTCTAGCTTTCCTTGTGTTTTTTGTTCCTTGTTTTTAGCCGCGTTGAGGCGGGTGCGTATTTTGGCTGCAACGAGATAATGGTCCGAATCGATGTTAGGTCCGCGGATCGTTCGCACATCTAAAACACTGGAGGCATGCCGTCCGTCTATCACAACGTGATCGATCTGATTGCGAGTATTTCGATCAGGAGACAGCCATGTAGCTTGATGTATCTTTTTATGCATGAACCTCGTGCTTGATATGACCATGTTTCGAGCACCGGCAAAGTCAATCAGCCTCAGTCCGTTAGGAGAAGTTTCATTGTGTAGGCTGAACTTTCCGACTGTAGGGCCAAAAACACCTTCTTTGCCCACCCTGGCGTTAAAGTCGCCAAGCACGACTTTTATATCATATATACATATTGTAAATATACCTTGCCCTGTATCATTCTTGTTGCCGTCAATCAGTTTTATATGCAAGTATGGATGTGTGCAACTGGTCCTGTTCATCTGCCCACATACCTTTACACTTCATTGTTTTTATTTCTTTTGTTCCAATCTGCATTGTTTACTTTGTTGTTGCTTCCTCATCTTATTTTAGTTAGTATTTTTCTTCACATTTTCGGCAACAATTTTTAAGTTGTCCTCATTTCTATGAATGCACTTTAGTTTTCAGGTTATTTTTATACTCTCACAAAGCAACATAGTAAATTTTTGTTTTTGAGCCATCATGATTTTTGGCTTTGTTGCTATTTTATAACATTTGAATTTTGCTTACATGTTAAGTATCCTGTTGCTACGTGCACATGCCAAGGATACTTATGTACTTAGCCATAGATTTTTATTACAATTCTCGGGGTTCTTTGTTTGTATGCACATTTGCATGAGCAATTAGTTTCGATTTTATAAAATAATTGTGAGCTGTAACTTTTTATAGTTCAAACCAGTTCATTGCTTTGGCAAGTTTTATGTTTTAGTTCTAATTTTTTATTGATGGTGTGCCACCTAGACGCTTGGTACATCTTAATGCAATGCAATTTGATGCTAGTCAGATTCTTAAAGCTAAGTTAAGACTTCTTTTTGAAGCTTCTTCAACCCGGCAAGGTGTTTTTAATTTTTTTTATTCCACCTCTGAATTATACTGAACTTTTACAAGAGCATTATTGTTTGTTATTTACTGCTATATAGTATGATGTTTGTGAGATAGGTGTTTTATACTAAAAGCTAGTGAATTTCGTATCTGAGGGCTTCGAATGCTTAGTAAATCTCAATGCAGTGCCTTCTGATGCAAATCAGAAACTTAAAGCTGAGATAATACTTATCCGCTAAACCTTTTTTACCTGATCCAGGTGTATCTACAATCTTATTCCACTTCTGAATTACAATGCACTTCTATATGAACAAGATTTTTTGTGATTTCATTCATTCATTCATTTATTAATCATTTTCTTAATGCAAAATCATTATTTAAAAATTACAATATTGTATAGATACATTTAACTTTAATGCAGTAAAGAATTGGCATTCATAAATTAGGTAGTAAAATAGTACTAAATTCCATTTCAATTTATTTTAACATAATGGCTATTTATCATATCCGAGTCATGTAGACGCCTTGCCGATCCAAATGCAGTGCCATGTGATGCCATTAGGTACTCACAGCTGAGTTCAGACTTCTTCTAAAACCTTTTTTACCCAGCGCAAAGTGTTTCTATTATTTTATTCCACTTCTGAAGCACTCTGAAATGAGTTTGATTGTTTGGATGTTTACTTTTATAAATGATGTTTATTGTAAAAATAACTTTATAAAAAAATAGTTAGGCAATTCACATGGTATCTTAATATCTTGTGGAGTATTTTTCTAAATACGGCCCTTATGGACACTACCCTTGAGTTGTAAGGCGTATTCAAATACATCCATAAGAAGAGCTTTCAGTAAAAAGCTTTTAAAAATCTAAATTTATGCAATCTCTGATTTTCTCACCACTATTTACCAGTTTTTCGTTGTCTTTTTGCATTTTGTTAACAAAATTCTTTGAATTTTTTAAAAATAAATAAATAATTTGTTTGACAATAACTTGAAAAAAGCTTATATAATAAACAACAACAAAGCATACAGGTTTACAATACGAGCACATAAATTGATTGTCAGTTTGTGAATTTGGTATCTTTATCAAGCGCTTATTAAAACAAGTGACACAAAATTTAAATTCAATAATTGATTGAACGAAATATGTACTTCAGCACCAATTGAATTTAATAAACATAAATGATGATCAAGGTGGCCAAACCATAGAAGTAACCAAAACTCTTTGTCAAGAAAAATCGATTACAGTACAGCTTTACAATATAATGGTATTTTTATTCCGTAAGGGATGTCTAGACTCTATAAAAGGACCTTTTGTTCTGAAAGCTGTCATATTTTGCCAAATATAAAAACTTACAAATGCGAACTTGTTTAATTTTTCAACCAAAACATGAACACATGTTTAAGCGTACTCACAGTTGACTTAAAATTTACGACCAATTATGCTATTAATTTAGTTGCTCCATAAAATTTACAGATTTTTTTCTTTTCGTAGTACATTTTTTTGTTTAACCCATCGCGATCGGTTATCACTGTCGTTAAGATCAAACACTGCTAAGGCAATTTGTACAAATTGGCTTAATTAATGGTAAGCTTGATTACGTTCGAGCTAAGTAAGCAATCACGAGATTTAGTCTTATCACTATTGTAGATTAAATGTCACTGAAACGAACAATAAATGTCAAGAGAAACGCATAACAGACGCACGCAATGTCACATTTCAATGTTAGAGAAACGATTTTCTTTTATTCTAATAAAACATTTTAATGGGCGAAAAAAAAAATTCATTTAGCCATGTCCGCCCGTCTGTCCGTAAACACGATAACTTGAGTAAATTTTGAGGTATCTTAATGAAATTTGGTATGTAAGTTCCTGGGCACTCATCTCAGATCGCTATTTAAAATGAACGAAATCGGAAGATAACCACGCCCACTTTTTCGATATCGAAAATTTCGAAAAACCGAAAAAGTGCGATAATTCATTACCCAAGACGGATAAAGCGATGAAACTTGGCGCAGAATAGAAAATTAGTAAAATTTTGGACAATGGGCGTGGCACCTCCCACTGTTAGAAGAAGGTAATTTAAAAGTTTTGCAAGCTGTAATTTGGCAGTCGTTGAAGATATCGTGATGAAATTTGCCAGGAACGTTACTCCTATTACTATATGTGCGCTAAATAAAAATTAGCAAAATCGGATGACGAACACGCCCACTTTAAAAAAAAATTTTTTAAGTAAAACTTTAACAAAAAATTTATATATTTACAGTATATAAGTAAATTATGTCAACATTCAACTCCAGTAATGATATCGTGCAACAAGATACAAAAATAAAAGAAAATTTCAAAATGGCCGTGGCACCGCCCTTTTTCATTTAATTCGTCTAGAATACTTTTAATGCCATAAGTCGAATAAAAATTTACCAATACTTGTGAAATTTGGTATAGGAATAGATTCTATGGCGATAACTGTTTTCTGTGAAAATGGGCGAAATCGGTTGAAGCCACGCCCAGTTTTTATACACAGTCGACCGTCCGTCCTTCCGCTCGGCCGTTAACACGATAATTTGAGCAAAAACCGATATATCTTTACTAAACTTAGTTCACGTACTTATCTGAGCTCACTTTATCTTGGTATTAAAAATGGGCGAAATCCGACTATGATATCGAAAATTTCGAAAAATGAAAAAAATGCCATAATTCTATACCAAATACGAAAAAAGGGATGAAACATGGTGATTTGATTGGTTTTTTGACGCAAAATATAACTTTGGAAAAAACTTTGTGAAATGGGTGTGACACCTACCATATTACAGGCGCGGATCTACGGGGGTGAAATAGGGGACATTCGGTTACACCTGAACTTAGCCTTCCTTACTTGTTTAATTTAGTTACTTAACCATACATTCAAATACCCACAATGAACTATTTCTGACATATATATGCATTGAAATGGCCACTAATTTAAAAGCTAAAATAAAACTTGCCATTGCATGACGTCCCATATAAGTTCGGGTTGCACATTTAGTTGACCGCCATGCTACCATACATATCTACAATTAATAAGTAAACAGTAGCATAACCGTTAAGTTCAATGAAGTCAACTACAATTCAAGTAAAGTTGTACGATCGCTTTTGAGTTCAGCCATGTCCACGACCAGACCACGCATTATTTGGACTGGCGCGCCAGCCAGTGCATTTCAAGTGCACTTCAAACTTAATTAAATCCCCAAACAGCTGCCTACGTTAAACTGCTGTTAAGCGAGTGTAATGCTTGTACATAAGCTACTTGCGCATATTTGTGTACATGGTCACATGTGAGTCTGAATATATAGGGAGATGTGTGTATGACGTCTTCTGTACCACGCCAAACTTGCAAATCCATGATTCTTCAAATTCGTATAGAATCTCTTTCATACAATGTGCATATGAAGTGCGACGACTTTTTTGTGCAAGTTTCTACATACATACATATGTATGAGAGTCTTTATTTTCCCTTTTTTTATCCAGCCGCAAATTTCATTTTAGTTCTCTCGACGCCATTACTAAGCAAGCAAGCAGTGTTCGGTGCAGATGACATATTACCATCAATGTCAGCTGCCATCATTATTTTGCTACATATTCGTACCATCATCACACCGATTCTATAACCCTCCTATATATGTATAACTGTCTCTAAATTTGCGTTTTTCATAAAATGTGGTACGCTTTAATATTTGTTTTTGTCATTTTTAAATTTAATTCAAGTGGCTTTTGTTTGTTGCTATTATTTGTTGGTGCACATATTTGCAACAAAAGCACATCTGCCTCACAGAGTGTGATATGTGTGAATCACGTAGTGCCTGGCAGGGTTTTCGCCCCAGTCGCACTGGTTTTTGTAAAATTAGCGAGAATTTGCATAGTATCCCTTCTAAATATTCAAGCACCACAATGCGTCCTAAATTATCAAATTTATTAATACAAATTTTTTACTTACATATGTATGTGTACTTAGTGTAGTGTATGTTTACGGGGCGGAAGTCCAAACAAAACAAATATATACAAATCAAAGAAAAAAATTTGCTTTTTCATTTAATTTTTGCTTCGGGGTATGAGCAACGCCCTAAATGAGTAGTTGAAGTGTTTTTTTGCACACATAAGTCAATAAATGTTTTTTAGCACATTACAATTAAATTATTACCATTATTGCTCTGGAAACAATGCATATAGAAATAAATTCTTTTTTACTGTAAAACCGAGTTAGTCATCTTTTCGGGTGCCTATCAACCATTATCTTCCATGCACTTGGGTTAAAGCCATATGAAGGCCAGGAACCATCCATGCAGTCCTTTGCTGGTACTAGCTCCAGCTTCGGTTCGACTAACCTTAGTTATCTGTTTTACAAAAGAGTTAACAGTGCCACCTGTGTGTGTGAATATAAGATCATACCGATCAGCCTTCAAATTGCATGCCGCTACTTTGAATACTGGAACTTAATTAAGTCAATAGAAATGCTTGCAGTTATTTATGAATCTATCCATATCTATGGTGTGGTGGTAGCGTGCTCGTCTACCACACTAAAGTCATGGGTGCAGTTTCCGGGAAAATCAAAATTAAAATAGTTTAAAAAGGTTGTTATAATCGGGGTCGTCCATCGGCGTGTTTTGGCAAACACGGACCAACCATCCTCGGAGGTGTGTTGCGCCAAGTATTCATTTTTTAATTTTTATCTATGTACATATTTATGATTGGAAAATTGTAGTTTGAGTTTAAAAGGGCAGGATTTGCTGTGCATAAGAAAAATAGTATTTAAGGGCCGATTTCAGAAAAAAAGTTAAATATCAACTAACTTTATTTATGGGCTGTTATTTAAATGCTACGTAATTTTTATTTTGTACTTATCGCTAGTAGAAAACGATGTGCACTTGGCAGCAAAGGTAGCCAACCAACTAGATTTCCCATACAAATTTTCCCCTTAGATAATCGGCAATTATGAACCAACATTAGAGATGGCGATTTTTTTCTAATAATAGAACCATCTATAGGGTATCATCTCTAAACTGAAGCACGAAACAAAAGGGAGAATGTGACAGATAATATGTAATCTAGTTCCTAATTCTTTAAATCGCATTAAGTAAATTTCTAAATCTAGTCAGTAAGATTTGATAGGATTGACTTGATAAAGATATTGTCATCACTAAGCTATACCATCACTAAGGCGATGCTAAGGCCATGATAAGCGATATTTACATCAATAATCAAATCATGTATACACATATATAAGGCAACCGAGAGATGTCACACACAGATGCATTTACTTATACGCCTATGTGTGCGCGAGAGACTGTAAACTACAAACATTCACATCAATTATTCAATCATTATGTATCTACATAAACGAATAAATAATTGCGTCTACACATATGTACCATGTACGAATACGAGCAGTGGAGAGTCAATGCGCAAACACATGCATATATCTGAGATACTCCTATAAGTATGCAATGAGAAAAACTATAAAATTGTGCAATTGTAGTTACAGCTGAGAAGTTTGAGAGCTACTGGACTAGTAGATTCTGGAAGCCCCTAGAAGATGTATAAAATTGTGCAATTGTAGTTACAGCTGAGAAGTTTGAGAGCTACTGGACTAGTAGATTCTGGAAGCGCCTAGAAGATGTATAAAATTGTGCAATTGTAGTTACAGCTGAGAAGTTTGAGAGCTGCTGGACTACTAGATTCTCGAAGCGACTAGAAGATGCGAATGTTAAAATCAAAGAGTATAAAAGGCGACAGATGTAGAGGCGCTGTAATTCAGTTTGATTTGAGTTGCCAAGCAGTTACGACTAAGACGATATCTAGCGGGCAATAGCCGTATTATTTTGAAAGTCAATTTCCTTTAAGATATCAGTTTGGTTATTAAGCTATTCGTTGCACAGTTTGAGTGTTATTGTGAAGTATTTTAATAAAGGCCATTTTTCCATTATTCAATATTGGAGTTATTTATTCAACAGTTTAGCGATACGAACCTAGCAAAGGGGCAAATAAGAGGATTTGCAGAAAATTCGTTACAATATGAAATGAAAAGAAATTTAGTGGCAAGTTATTTATAACGCGAGTAATTTTTTCTCGTGTGAACCGAAGTTCCTTTCATATAAGTTCATTTATTAACTTCAATGAGTGATAGCAACCTCAATGCCTTTATGAAATTTTTGGTGTTATATGTGACCCGGTCTATGAAAAGGTGGCTTATGACTCAAAAAAGAAATTGCGAGAAAGATATGTTAAAATAAACAATGCATTTCTTCAGTTTCTTAGTAGTTTTTCTTTTGCATTATGAAGAGTCATGCCCAAAAGGCAAAGCACAAACCAGTTTCTGACCGATATTTTGACTCCATTGCCATCGAAAAAAATGCTATCAAAAAAATCTGAGTATGCTTCACCAGCCACCAAAGTGGCATCGAAGGAACCAAAGGCTTCATCGTCTTTCATTTGTGCTCTTCTTTCTCTACATTTTTAGTACACTTCTAGGCAAGTTAGGCCTTTCTAGTTTTCACCGCGTGAAAGAGCGTCTTAAAAGGAAAAAAGTGGAAAATTTTTTTTCAGTCATAAGCCACCTTTTCATAGACCGGGTCACATATATTGTTGGGTATGAATGTGAGTGACTACGAAGCAGTGTCGTGACGTCATACGTAATCTGGCCCTTAATTTTGACTCTCTTTTTATTACCTATGGACTCACTTAAATATAAGGCTCTGAGGTTCGAAAAGTGAAAATAAAAAATAGTCCTCGAGTATAGATTTTTGGCAGTACCCTGAGCCAACATTTTGTTATTTATTTTATTGTTGTTTTTCCCTTGGGATTTTTTATTGCTGACGCATGCATAGGGATGCCACATCGCCAAAAAAAACATCGATGTTTTTCAACATAGATATTCTCACAAAAAACATCGATGTTAAAAAACATCGGTCTAAACATATTTTTTTAAAGCATCGATGTTTTTCCGATGTTTTCATTTTAATTCAAACAACCGATATAATGTATTGCCAGAAATTTTTTTAACTTTGAAAGTACGGGCTTTTCCATACTAGCTCGCGTTACACGAAAATAGGATTTGAATGGAAAAGCTCATTAGTGTAACGCAAATGTCGATGTAAAATTATCAATACTTACACGCCAATGGATTTAAAAGCAACACACACATTCTTAATAAAATAGGAACATTTTTATATAGGTACATATGCACTTTTTAGGAATTTCCTTCAAGGAATTTTAACATTAATTGCACTCATCAATATGATTGTGATGCACAGGTACAAACGATACTAGTTTAATTACATAAAAAGTTTTGAGATCGAGTTTAGGAAAATAAGCTTTGACAATATACTTCCCAAAAGCCTATTCCTATTCTGAGTGACGGTTTCGGCAGCTTCTGAGAACAGGCGTTCACTTGGCAGAGATGTGGCGACTATGGGGAGGTATATCCTTGCAATCTTCGCAAGTTTTTGGAACACGGATTTCATATCCTCCCAAATTTCAATTTTGTTGGTGTAACAGGAGACGAAAAGAACATATTAACTTCAGTTACACCAGCATTTTTTGAAACTGAAGGTGAGTTATGTTTCATGTTCTTGCGAGTCAATTGTTTGTGATACTTCCAGATGTCAAATTCGGAGTAATCATTATCAGATCCAACAGATATTTCACATTCAGCTACATCGCTGTATTCAGGCATATATTTATTTAAATAGTTAATTACTTTAGCTTTTGCCAAGACATTTTTGAAATGCATAAACTTGAATCTAGAATCTAGAGCAGTTGAAATCGCAAGAATTGCAGAATGTTCCAAATCAGCAAATCTTTTTAGAAAATTCTTCCTCTTTGAAATTCAAAATTATTGTACTCTTCGGCTTCATATTTTTAAACTCTTCATTGACGCAATTTACTAATGGAATAACTTTGCTCACCGTAACGTAGCTGTAATTCTACAATTTATTTAAGGCAATCTACTTCGTGACTTGAGATAATTGCGGGAGCTAGGGGTATTGTCAAAAGTAGCGCTCCTACAATGGGCGCCAATTCAATGAACCGCTGTAACATGTAAAAGAACGAGTTCCAATGTGCGCGAACATCGAGTATAAACTTTTTGATTTGACCTTATTTTAACCCCATTTCCTTTTGTCGTTTTCTTATTTCGTCGCTTGCACTAACACTCTTTTTTATGAACTTTACAATTTCTCGAAATTTATTTATCAAATCGGCGCAGTCCCTTGACTCGTCAATAGATTTAGTTACGACTAAATTAAGCGTGTGAGCAAGGCAAGGATAATTCTTTTTTCTCCAAACATTTCACGATTGACTTTCATCACCGTGTGCTCATTATCTGTAATGATTGTCGAAACTTTGTCTATAGAAATGTTCCACTCTGCGAAAATATCTCATATCTATGCAGATGTATGGCAGTTCCCAGGGTTCCGCTGTGGAATCTAAACTTATCCAAAAACGTATTGTATCACTTGCAAATTATTTATTCTGCAACGTCTCTGTCCAAATATCATAGGTAATGCAAAAGCGCGTTTTTTTTCTATAAATAGTTAAGAATGGACGATGTCGATGTTTCTCGATTTTTTTATCCGATGTATCGACGATGTATCGTCTAGCAAAACATCGATGTTAACATCGATATTAATGGGGAAAACATCGATGTTTTCGAAACATCCCTACGCATGCAACAAGCAAGCACACATTCAAACCTACCTACCTATATGTATCTAAATTTTGTCAATAAAATGTCACACACAGTCTGTCATCAAACAAGCGTCACACTACAATTCCAAAAGCCTTACGCTGAATGCATCGTCCACACCACACCACCACTCTCGTGAAAGACAATATGCCGACACACAGAAGTGTGCAACTTTGCCAGCCCTATGGCAACACTGAGGCGGAAGTCACGAAATATAACGCATTGTCTGCATTGTTTTTTTTTTAATCTTTTTGTTACCACGTCCCTTTTTATACTCAGCTAAGCAGAGCTCACAGAGTATATTAACTTTGTTCGCATAACGGTAATCCGTAACGGCATAAACTAATCGAGACAGATATAGACTTCTATATATCAAAATGATCTGGGTGAAAAAATAAATTCATTTAGCCATGTCCGTCCGTCCGTAAACACGATAACTTTAGTAAATTTTGAGGCATCTTGATGAAATTTGGTATGTAGGTTCCTGGGCACTCATCTCAGATCGCTATTTAAAATGAACGATATCGGACTATAACCACGCCAACTTTTTCGATATCGAAAATTTCGAAAAACCGAAAAAGTGCGATAATTCATTACTAAAGACGGATAAAGCGATGAAACTTGGTAGGTGCGTTGACATTATGATGCAAAATAGAAAATTAGTAAAATTTTGGACAATGGGCGTGGCACCGCCCACTTTTTAAAGAGGGTAATTTAAAAGTTTTGCAAGCTGTAATTTCGCAGTCGTTGAAGATATCATGATGAAATTTGGCAGGCACTTTAAAATCCGATGACAAACACGCCCACTTTAAACATTTTTTTTTTAAGTAAAATTTTAACAAAAAATTAAATATCTTTACAGTATATAAGTAAATTATGTCAACATTCAACTCCAGTAATGATATGGTGCAACAAAATATAAAAATAAAAGAAAATTTCAAAATGGGCGTGGCTCCGCCCTTTTTCTTTTAATTCATCTAGAATACTTTTAAGGCCATAAGTCGAACAAAAATTTACCAATCCTTGTGAAATTTGGTAGGGGCATAGATTCTGTGACGATAACTGTTTTCTGTGAAAATGGGCGAAATCGGTTGAAGCCACGCCCAGTTTTTATACTCAGTTTTTATACACAGTCGACCGTCTATCCATAACTTGAGCAAAAATCGACATATCTTTACTAAACTTAGTTCACGTATTTATCTGAACTCACTTTATCTAGGTATAAATATAGCCGAAATCCGACTATGACCACGCGCACTTTTCCGCTATCGAAAATTACGAAAATAAAAAAAAAAATGCCATAATTTTTTTACCAAATATGAAAAAAGAGATGAAACATGGTAATTGGATTGGTTTATTGACGCAAAATATAACTTTAGAAAAAACTTTGTAAAATGGGTGTGACACCTACCATATTAAGTAGCAGAAAATGAAAAATTTCTGCAGGACAAAATCAAAAGCCTTTGGAATCTTGGCAGGAATACTGTTCGTGGTATGATATATAATAAATTAGCGGTACCCGAAAGATGATGTATCTGGGTCACCCTCATTTTGCTAAATGGTGATTTCCCCTTATATTGTCCCCAAAGCGCTGAGTATGTAATGTTCGGTTACACCCGAACTTAGCCTTCCTTACTTGTTTTTCATTGCATTTTCGTTTTTCGTTTTCCATTATATCTGAACGCTTGGCAAAGCTGTTGTTGCTTTTAGGGCAAGTCATCTGAAGTGGCATTAAATGCCAGGGACTGCGCGAACTTACGACTTGGCATAACCACCAGCAGCTGATGAAAAACGCAAGAATTTCAACCGTTCTATACGATATTTGGGGGAATTCATAAATTTATTAATTGTTTTTTTTTTTTTTTGTTTTATTAATATATTTTTGGTTCTACGCTCACAAAGCACTTTCGAGTGTCACTACACTCTGAACTTTTTTTAAATCTTGTAATGCGCTTGGTGTTTTCAGCTGCTAGTTTTAGATTCTATTTGTTGTTGTAGTTTATTTTTAATGCCTAACAATTTGTTGCTTTTGTGGTTTGAGCTTTAATTAAGCATTTAAGCAAACTTTTCTGTCACTCACGAATAAATTTATTCTCTTATGTACACTATAAATATGTACATACGTATTTATATGAAACTTCCGATCTGAAATAAAATATTAATTTTAAATTGAGAGTGACCAATTTAATAGTATACTATTAAATACCACATATGTACATGCATAGCATTTTGATAAATTTCGTGGCACGCGTCTATTGCGTGTATAGCCTAATACAATGTAACGGAAACGACAAAAGAAAGCATAGGTTGCTTTTGGATAACGAATTAGGCTGCCACTGAATTGAACAAGATTCCAACCCTGCTACGTGTTAACTTACATATTGTAACGAATTTTTGGAAATTCCGCTTATTTGCAACCTTCTGCTAACTTTCGAATCGCTAAACTGTTGAATAAACCACTCCAATATTCTGTATTGCAAAATGGTCTTTATTAGACTACTTTGGGATTAGTACAATAATACTTCACTTCGCAACTGATAGCGTGTTTAAATCAAACTGATTAGTTATTCCTCAGCTTGCGCTGCTTTTATACTCTCTGTTGATTCGTCAGCATATTTCTCCAAAGGTATAGACGTTTCACCTTCTAGAACCTCCAGCTTGGTTACCAGCTATATACATGTATATTTGTAGTTTAAGTTTTCTATTGCCATATGTGTGTGTATGTGTGTGTAACTACTTCGGCTGATGACTACATGTATGTGTGTGAGATGAGATATCTCTTCGTCGCCTTCTACATAAGAGTGGCTGCTTTATTGTTGTTGTGCATTTAGTTATTTAGTAGCAGCTTAGTGATGCTAATATTCGTCACAATATGAATATTTGTATGTACATACATAATACAAATAGTGGCAAAGGTTTTTCGTCGATTCTTTTTAATTGAGGTGATACCCTTGTGGTAGCATATGGCGTATTCTATTAAAAGAAGGATATAAAAGTCCACATATGTCCAACGTAAGAAATTGCACTCGACATACTTCCTAGTGCAGGTCTATTCATATCTTGGGATCGATTTTAATTGGCTTTATCCAATACAGTGATGCCAGATAAACTGTGAAATTATCCACAGAAATAAAAAAAATCTCTAATTCCCCACATCTTAAATAAAAAAATTGCATGAAATTCCCACAGGGTTCAAGTATTTATTTTTCTTTTTCTGCAGCGCACTGCGCACTAGTGACTCAATGAACCATGCTAATCCTGTTCATTTTTCTATTTTTGTTGAGTTATTGATGGGCAGCGGTGTGTCAAGCGTGGCGATCTTAAGCTAACCAGCTAAAGAAGCGATACCATCAGCTGAGTGTTATACTTAAATTAATAAAATAGAAATATACGTACATATACCGAATTAAATATCAACAGAGGTGAGAACGGTAATCCCAGCTACCAAATGTGTTTGAGTGAGAGTTGAACCGATGCATTGCACGCCTTAAAAGAGGTTTTGAATGGATCGTTCGGCACAGATTGCAACCAGCCGCTGTACTCTTCCTCCTCCTGACAACTTCTTTAGAAACGCTTTTTCTTTGCAGCGGATATAAGAACGTAGTGAAATACTCCTGAATAAATTCAAATTTTTTATTACTCGATCAGCTTTGCACTCAAACAGTTGAGTTGTGCAAAATAAGAATGATAGGCCAAGCAACACAAGCAATACAATATTATCTTGAGTTGCCAGTAAATACAAATGTATTATCGAGTCAAATTATGTCAGTGTACAGTAAAAATGAAAATGAACAAATCAACTTACAGCACTGTTAAATAAGAGTGCCGATTACTTTTAGTTATATTATGATCAGCTTTTCATACTGTAACGAATTTTGGGAAATTCCGCTTATTTTAAACTTTCTTCTAACGTTCGAATCGCTAAATTGTAGAATAAATAACTCCAATATTCTGTATTGCAAAATAGCCTTTATTAGCCTACTTTGGGAGTAGTACAATTATACTTCACTTCGCATCTAATAGCATGTTTAAATCAAACTGATTAGTCATTCCTCATCTTGCGCTACTTTTATACTCTCTGTTGCCTCGTCAGCATATTTCTCCAAAGGTTTGGACGTTTCACCTTCTAGAATCTCCTGCTTGGTTCCCAGCGATATACATGTATATTTGTAGTTTATGCGTTTCTTATAGTCTCATATGCGTGTGTATGTGTGAGCAACTACTCCGACTGATGACCACAAGTGTGTGCGTGAAATATTTCTTCGTTGTCTTCTATATATGTGTGTAAATGTTGATTGATGGTTTCATGTATATACGAGTGGCTGCTTCATGTTTTTATTGTTGCGTGATTATTTATTTAGTATCAGCTTAGTGATGCTAATATTCGTGACAATACATAGGTGGTTTTGCTACAAGAAAATCCCTTTTTTTATATGGAAGAAAAAAAATCCCTTTTACTAAACTTTATAGTAAAATATCCTTCGAAATGGGTAATTTACAACAATCTGGCGTCACTGATCCAATATTTAAAAAATAACTGAATTGAGAACTTGTAGTACCTCGATTACGTATAAAAATTTAATTCCTCATTCATTTCATAGACCTCTTAACATGTCGTAAAGAGATAACCGCTTATTTTTTTTTTTTAGTACTTAAACTTAGTTACAGCTGTTTTGGCACATAGGAAGTTAAGTTAAAAAGCTGAAAATAACTTAAGGTACATACGTTATTCTGATTAGTAGTATGCCCCTTGGTATTTGTGAGTTTTTTTTTTTATAATGAACACGATTTCCACTTTACTCATTTAACTAACACTAACCCACTCCTGTAATTTTACCAAAAATGCATTGACCTAAAAACAATTGTTGAAACGTTCAAGTGACACTTGAAAATTACACATATTTGCTTTCAAGTGTGCACGAGTTTACATTCAAACACGTTATTGAGTGGAGTTTGGTAGTAGGTGGATGTATCAGGTACTCCTTGCTTAAATGGGGTTGTTTTGTAGTATATAATTGTATTATTTCCAATTCATTAGCAAGTGAGCATCTTGTGAAGTATTCTCAATAGAACAAAGAAAAAAATTGGGAAAGCATGTAGAGTGCGTAATTATTTTGCCTCAAGAGAAATAACAATGGCTTGATATTAATGTCAAATGATTGACATGCGCGTGTAATTTTTAAGCACCACTGTAAGGCTTTCATTTAAAACCATTGGGATACTTTCCATTATTTTCGAGGGAAAATTGTTTCCGATTTTGTATACCTGTCAAATTCAAGATATTGGATCGAATTTGCTAATGACAAGATTATCTTTGGACCCTATTATGAGACAAATTTGATCTTCGACTATGGTCGAAAGAGCTGATCGAACGAATTTTCATTCAGTATATGACACTCATTGCTATGCGTTGCCGGACTTAAGGGCGGTGACAAACTGCCGCATCAAGGACATCAGTAGGTATATTGTTTTAACCAATACGCAGGGTATATCAGCCAAAAATATAATTGGTTCCAGGAGAAAGTGCATCAAAATGACGCCTAGAGCGCTACTTGGGCCCGGCTCCATAGCCGGGCAGCACAGCAACCAACCAACCAACCATGACACTCATTCGATGAACGACTAGCGTCATTGTTCGATAAACTCAACCGTTCAGAATAGCACTCTCCCATCAGCTTCCAAATAAAATATAAATAAACTAATAATAAATAAAATAAGACTATGACGGAATCGTGGTTTGATCATCCGTCAGTTAACGAGGAAGGCTTACTGGAACTAGCCAGAAGTAGAAAACGGTTTAAACGAATTTCACCGCGTAATTTTAGCTTTCTAGACATGTTAAATATGTAACAGTTATACATTTTATTTATAGATTTATTAAAAACTTCATACTGTCCAAAGAATCTTGAAAATGGCAACAATTCTCAGATTTTCGCTCCCAGAGATTATCTTAACTGAGCAATGAGCACGAGCATTCACTCGACATTTTTTGCCGCCTATTCTTTTGTGCAAGTTCCTTTTGCATAAATGTTATTTTTCTCTTGTTTAGGTAGGTAGGTAGGTGAAATGGCTGCGACCCTGGTTGCCCAAGTAGCTATTTAAAGCCGTTTTGATGCCATGCAACTCGTCTAAAAACCTACGGAATGTTACGGTCAATGTATTACAACCATCCAGAGTTGTTGTTAAAATTAAGAATATTCCGGATTGCTATCACAGATAACCCTCTGAGGTCTTCTAGAAACGGGGTTCCAAGGAACCTTCGCCGGGCTCTTGTTTAGTATATTCCCTTTAATTTAAGTGCATTTTTAATTCGAATATGTTAATTTTAACCAATTTTCTTCTAATTAATTGCTGAATTAAAGGCATGAAAGTCAGGTCTTGCAGGGAAGGGATGTCGCTTCATAGAGAACACAGAGAGTATAACCTTCGCATGGCTCCTTGAACTACAATATAATAAATATTTTAATTCAAACCGTTCCTATATTTTATGTGCCATTCCATGCAAATCCAAGCAATTTACTGATCTGTCAGCGCAAGATGCTGCATCACAAATCTTATGTGTCGGGGCCTAAAACTTGGCTTTGATAACTTCCAGTAGTAACGACCCATAATTTGGCTGCAGTTTAAAACAAATTTTTAAAATATGAATTAAGTTATTTACATGCCGTGATTTCAATAATTTTATTTATTTATTTATTTATTTACTTGTATGTCTATTATACAGCAGACACTTAAGAATATAGTACAACTAATGTAAATTAAGTATTACTTAAAAAATAGGTTTTTAGTTTGAACTGTATAACCGATTTGGTATACGTAAAATCTAAATCCAGAAAATTTGAGAAATAGTTGTAATCAGACATAATTCTATTCAAGGGAGCGTTAGCACCATAGATTGTTCTGTTAAGTCTAACACGAAAACCAACACAATTTCGTAAATTTCTGCCAGAAACAAGATCCATAATAAATGTAACCGATAATAGCGTTCTCCTATCGGATAACGATACCAAACTAATTAATCGACAACGAGCAACGTACAACGGAATCGGTTCAGTGAAGTTAAGAGAGCGTAAAGCAAAACGAACAAAGCACTTTTGGACTTTCTCCAGACGATTAATGGGGCCTGAATGGTATGGTCTCCAAATGACAGCTGTGTATTCCATTTTAGAACGGACAAAAGCCGAGTACAAAAGCTTATAGGTATATGGGTCTGAAAAATTAGAAGAGTGGCGTTTCACAAAGGCAAGTGTTCCAAAAGACTTTGTAATTATGTAGTTTAAATGAGTAGTAAAATTTAGTTTGCTATCAAAATACACGCCAAGATCTTTAATTTCATTAACCTCAGAAAGGCACGAGTCCGCCATCCAGTAGCAAGTATCCAAAGGCTTGACCATTTTAGAGTAAGTTACTTTGAAACACTTGTTAATATTTATATAAAGCCTGTTCAAGGCGCAATAATCTAAAAATTTATTAAGTTCACTTTGAAGCGCCGATGAATCACGCGAGTCACTTATTTCAGAATATATTTTAAGATCATCGGCATATAAGAGAAATCTAGACGAGTTAAAACAAAAAGAAACATCATTAATAAACAAGATGAATAACAAAGGACCTAATATGCTACCTTGAGGTACACCAGATGTAGCAATTAATGGATCCGAGAATGCCCCATCTATAGCAACCATGCAACTCCTGTTATGTAAATAAGATTTTATCCATTTGAGGATACTGGAATGAAAACCCAGGAATGCAAGTTTCTCAATGAGGATTACGTGAGAAATTTTGTCAAACGCCTTAGAAAAATCAGTATAAATCGTATCAAGCTGAAGACCATTACGAAAGCACGAATGGCAATCCTCAGTAAAGACTGAAAGATTGGTAACTGTCGAGCGTGCTGCCACAAATCCATGCTGATTTGCGCAAATTATATGTTTCACATGAAAATAAAGTTTCTCTTTTACAATGCATTCAAATAGCTTGGCAACAGACGACAACTTGGATATAGGCCTATAATTTAAAATATCATTTTTATTTCCACTTTTAAAAATAGGGGTAATAGAAGTGCTTTACCAATCATCAATGAAAACCCCTGAAGCTAGGGACAGATTAAAAATAGGCATGAGAGGTTACCAGCGAGGTACAATTTTTCAAAAGTTTCATGGAAAGCCCGTCAACATCGGTATGCGAAGAGTCTTTGACACTCTTTAAACCTTCGGTGACATCCACTTCAGATAATACCAAAGATCCAAAATCAATAGAAGAACACGGTTTATCGTTGAGGCTAACACGTAACGCATCTAGGTCGTTTACAGTCAAGTCCTCATCTGATACAAAGTTCGATGAAAAGAAGTTCGCAAATAGATTGGCAGCCTCACTGATCGATGAGGCTGAGACATTGTTGTAGTACACTGTTTTGGGAATACTCGATACATTTTTTTTCGATTTAACATAAGCCCAGAACTTTTTAGGATTATTCTTAATGTTTTTCTCAAAGTTATTAATATAATTGTCATATAAAAGTTTATTCAAATCATTAAATTTTAGATTTAAAAAACGGTTCAACGATCTGATTTCTAAACTATGGAACGAAAAATATTAGATTTTACATCCTTTATGCTAAGATGTAAATATATGTCATATGAAAAGAACAAAACCAATATAAACAAAAACATTTTTTTTTTCAATTTAAATCTTTTCTGTTTGTTTTAATGGTGTGTTCAATTTATACTTATTATTAAGAATTCTTGAGCTTAACACCGACTTATAATAATTGAATATTCAATTATTATGTTTTTTCTAAGAGAAACTGAAAAGAAATGGTACCATTTCGAAAACCGCCACGAATTCATCTTTTCTCCTTCTGCTTATCGATGTATTACCCACACAAATTTAGAATTTATTAAACATAGATAAAACAAATATCCATTTGTATTTATATTACACAATTTTCAATTATCTAAATAGTTTTATTCATACATATATCAAATATAATTCCCTTTCTTTTCATTTCAGATTCCTGAATATTTTTGGAATACATTAAAAAAAAAAAAATAATAATAATAATAAATTTTTAGAAATGTGAAGTGATAAAGTGTAAAAATTGCTTCCATACAAAATCATTTGTAGTGCAACCAAAATATTTTATGCTAATTGTTTTGTATAGTTTTTATGCTTATTACATATATATTTCCTATCATCTAGTTAAAAAGTAATATAGTACATATATAAAAGTGCAAGTGTTGATAGTGAAAATCGAGAGATCGACAAGCAAGTGTAAAATTATTGTTAACACACTATATTCAGAGCACAATATTGAGACATATTGTGTGTTACGATTTGGATAAGAAGTAAACAAATAATTTGAATAGAAAAATCAACAACAAAGCTAACACAAAGTATAAAAACATCCACAAAAGCAGTAAAATGTTGCCGCCACCGCGTTTAAGCGCTATAAAATGGTTAACACTATTTGCAGCTTTGGCTGCTTTCTGTAAGTACAAATTCATTTGGATTTTCTGTGCTTATGTAGTTAAGAACATATGTTTGTCTGTAAATATAAATACATTTTTATGTAGATCAGCCTATTTATGAGGCCAATTTTCTATCTACAAGCGGAGGCGCATATAATAATGTAGTAAAAGCACAATTTTTCGGAATTCCTTTTGTACATAAAACCAATGCAAATATTAAAAAAAAAATTTTGGATTTTCTTGAGAATTTGCATGTTATAAATATAACAAGTGAACAAAGATTAGACATCCGGTAATGAAATATTTTGAAATAGTTTGTGCTAGAAACCATCTACTTTTAAAAACTGAACATCAAAAGAAGTTCATGTGAAAGTTTTTTTTGGAGTGTATGTTCCTCACGGTTATCGGTAACCGTATCAGTAACCTTATAACAGCTGATTCGACCAACCTTATGGGAATCAATGTAATCGATTATTGGCGCCGCTAAAGCGCCAAATACACGACACGAACATTTCCGCGAACATTCCCGTTATGTCATGTTTCTGCAACCTTTTCTGTCGTGTATGGTGGTGTTTGCCAGTTCGCGCAAATGTTCGCCAAAAATTAAAATATTTTATTTATTATTTATTTCGTGCGTGTATGGCGAAATAGCTCATACTCGTAGTAATTTCTGAACGGAACAGACGTGCGCGGAAAAGTAAAATGGACAATAAAAAATTTCTGTGTGAATTTATTGAAATGTATAAATTTTTTTTATGCTTAATTGCCACAGCGAGCAATATTGCTGCAGCACAATTGTTGTCCGTATTCATCGCTGTCTGAAAGAGAACTAATGTTCGGCCAAAAGTTCGTATGGTGTATGGCCAAAGCTGCGAACAAGATTGCGGAATGTTCGCGGAAATGTTCGTGTCGTGTATTTTGCGCTTTACCGTCGTAACGATAAACAGCTGATTACGTTAGGGATACGACTACAGCGATACGACATACGGCACCAATGGCTCCCTCTTTAACAAGTAGCGCAACTAACAGCTGATCTCTTAAAATAAGCACACACACACACAAACATTACTAACGTCCATATTACGTAAATCTATAAGAAAATCAAGTTAAATTCTTAAACAGACATAAACTGTTATAATTTTGAAAAATATAGCATTGAGGATACTTTATTTGGAGTAATTAAGACAAAATGTTTGCTCATATTCAAGTATTTAGTTATTTTTTCTACATTTATCTGTAATATTGATACAAAGATTGAAAGTATATTGATGTTATGCAACTCCGTTCTTCCTGCTGTTCTTCATTCAACTCCATTCGACTGACTTCTTTTACTGCCTTCCACTAAATTTGCTACATAACCTCAATTTAAGCTGCCACTCTATATAGTAAACAATGCTTAGTATACCCAGCAAAAACTGGTGTAAGCGTTTCCCCCTGATAGATGAACCTTCGCATATTACTACTAAGGTCTAGACGTTTCGCCTTCTAGACCTCTTGTATCTCCTGCTTGGTAATTGAGCTACATATATGCGTGCGTACGTGTGAGTAACAACTTCGGCTGATGACTACAGGAAGAAAACGAGGAAAGAAGAAAGAAAACGTGGGAAGGGGATAGATGTAGTGTGAGAGGGAGGAGGGGGAGCTAGAGAGAAAAGATAGGATCAAAGAAACGAACAGGGAGAAAAAATGCGGAGAGGTGTGAATAAAAGGATAAAAAAGGGGGAGGCAGAGTTAAGAGGTAAACATTTCTTAGTGGTTATGCAGATAGACCAAAGCTAGGGCAGATCAACGTTTGTCGGGTCTGCTGGTTTCTATATATGTATATAAAGAGGGATGTACACTAACCGGAGAGCGTTCCTGTGAAGTTTCTTTCCGGGAAGTGGAGCAGAGTATAACTTCTCACTCGCGTATATAGTAAGTACTCACACCCTTTTTTCTTCAAACAAATATTAAGCAAACACGTGCAATTCTGCCTGGTTGCAAAACGTTACCACCTATTATTTGACTGTTAACGTTATTATCCGCAACCAGGATACGGAAAATTTTTTGTCATTTTCGTAATCGAGTAAAAGGTGTTTACCTGCTTATAATAAGGGTGCTTATCGTTAATTAAGTAACTAGATTGCTATTTATATGAGACTTTTCCCTTCGATAATCGGTAATTATGAACAAATTTAAGAGATTCCGATTTTTTTTACAGACAATGAACCACCTCTAGGGTGTCATCCATTGTTTACTATATAGTTTGGCAGCTTAATTCGAGGTTATGTTGCGAATAGAGTGGAAGGCACTCGCAGGCCGTGAAAATAGGCACTCGAATGGAGTAGAATGAAGAACAGTAGGAAGACCAGAGTTGCATTGGATCAATCATTGCATTAATATTAAAGATAAATTTAGAAAAAATAATTAAGTACTTGAGTATAAGCAAACATTTTCTTTCAATTACTGCAATTAAGGTGTCCTAGATGCTATATATTCCAAAATTATAACAGTTTATGTCTGTTTAAAAATTTAACTTCAATTTCCCTAAGATTTCCGTAATATGGCAATTACTGATGTTTGTGTGTGTGTGCAAATTTTGAGCGATCAGCTGTTAGTTGCGCTACTTGGTAAAATTTACAATGGTGTCATCACTAAGTGGAAGCACGAAAGAAAAAAGAAACATGAAAATTTTACAGCTAATAATCTATTTTATAGGGATGGGATATACGTGAACGCATAGATTCACTATTGTGGAATTATTGTAGAATATTGCATGTGAAAACGTGGTCTTAAAATAGGTTAGGTTGAACTAGGCGGTCCGTACGGAGCTCACACAGATTGAAAGTGTTCATAGTTTACCCTCAAGGTCGTTTGACGGCCAAACAAAACAAATCTCTCAAGAACGGTCTATCAAAACTTTTTCAAACTCAATCTTTAACTGCCTTTCAAAATGTTTGACAAATAACAGAATACATTTAACATTATGCAGTATAGTAAAACTTTGTGACAAAATTGCATTTAAGATGACCCAAAAGAGGCTGTTCACACAGGAAAACTTTTTCACGGCAACAAGCTGCTCTGTCACAGTCTTATTTTCTCGCCGCACTTTCTGTTGTTGTTGTTGTTGTAGCGATAAGGTTGCTCCCCGAAGGCTTTGGGGAATCGGCAAGAGATCACAATATGTTGCTTGGGAAAGTGGGTCTCCCTAAGTTAAACATATCTACATATTAATATAAAATAACCTTAATAAACTAATACCACGTTTCTATCCGAAATAAAACGCCTAGATATGGAATTGTATAGAACACGTGGCAGTTATATCAGCACACTTTCATAATGCGCCACCTGATTTCCATAAACTCTTAAATAGTGGATTTGTGTTTTTGATTTCGAAGGGATTATCTTGATACATATATAATTTTCAGTAACTTTTGGCTGACATCAAACCATGAATGCTTTCATAATTTTTCATTTTGAGAGCTCTACATATGTTGATAACCTATACAAATCTCCAGCATAAAGCAAATAAATGCTTTAGGCTTCACATAAACCATATCTAAGTCTAGGCAGTGGCACTTACTTGCTGCATTAGCTTGTATATGGGAAAGTTTACACATGTATGCATTATACAGTTCAAGTAACACAAATTTCTAATCTTATGAAACTTAAAAAAAATCTTAAAGTATTGCATTGCCTTGCTTGACTTATGAAAATATTTATAATGTGCGGCAAATATGCGTCGTTGTGCACATATGTATTTGTTTTATAAATAGAGCACAAATGTACGAGTATTGTTTGGGGAAGCGATGCTGGATTATTTTACGCATTTATTTTTTTATTTTTTTTTTTAACGTTCTATTTTTAATAGTCATTTCTTTCACGTGGAAAAATGTGCGTTTAAAATTATGATCGTCTTATTAAAGCATCTAAACATGTCATTTAAGTAAACGGATTGTAATATTTTAGTGTAGATTGCAGCTGATTCTTGGATAGTACACCAAGTTTGCATAAAATGAGATTAACTTTATTTTCCTATTTAACTTTTAATTCATAACTAAAAAGCTAGATTTCCTACATAAAGTTTCCCTTAGATAATTATTAATTATGAACAAAAGCAACATGAAAACGCCAAATTTTTTCCTAGACTTAGAGATGGTTGTCGGATTCATCTCTAGTTGGAAACACGAAACAAGTGAAAAGCGTCACGAAGTGCATAAACTAGATGACTTACCTACAAATTTCACAGCTTATTTTCTAGGCTTTGAACAAGGTGTCCCCGATTGGCGTCCGAACAATCTCGTCACCCTAGGATCAGTAAAAAAAAGCGATTTCTTTGGAAATATACACTTCACGTCGTTTTATCAACTAAAATAGCATTTTCAAACTAATTACATATGTAAATTTGCATACAAAAAAATGTAAACAAACGTCTTGTTTTTCTGTTTTTCAAAGCGTACGTACGCCTAGCGACCAACATTGCTTCATGAAGATGTCATGCAGCTTAGACCTCATATGTAGCTCTCCATTCAAATGAATGTGTTCAACATCAAAGCGTACATCTTTGTTATGCTGTGTCTAATGAAGCTACGTCTTGTGTGCATCTTCTCTCATGTGGTATTCATTTCAGGTGATTTTCTATAGTTTTCAGTTATAGACTGAGCGATTTTGAACGTTGTTTCCAAATACGACAGTCGTACCTTCTTACCGATAACTTACGTCAATTGGAGGCACCAAAAGAGATAAAGTCTTCTTTCACCTATTGTTTCCAACTATGTCTGAAGGTCTGAGCCAAATTCGCACGTCGATAGGAATACTTTCTGTGTCACTGTTTTTTTATCGATTCGAATAACAAGACCCTTCGCTGGCTGGGGGTTTAATCGCAAAGCTGGTATATTAACCAGTTTTGAATAATAATTGAATTTGTTTTGAAATATTTTATTTTCAGAATATTAATAAGGGAGTTCAGGATTTTGTGTAAGTGGCCTAGCATCATTACATTGCAACCTCCTGTAGCATATTTTTTACAGTATACTAACAAAATACACGGCTATGCATTTGCTACATCATTGCAAAAATGCAACATCAAAAAGCGTAGTTTTTTTCAATGTTGAATAGTAAATCGCCAGCTGTGAAAACAAAACAAAAAGTGCAAAGAAAAAAAGTTAAATACAAAAAATTCTGAACTCTTACTTACTTACTTAATTGGCGCTTAACCGTCTAAACGGTTATGGCCATCCAACAAGGCGCGCCAGTCGCTTCTTCGCTCCGCCAACTGGCGCCAATTGGTCACACCAAGGGAGTTTAAATCGTTTTACACCTGGTCCTTCCAACGGATTGGGGCCGCCCTCTACCTCTGCTTCCATAGGCGGGTTCCGATAGAAACACTTTCTTGGCCGGAGCATCATCTTTCATTCGCATAACATGGCCTAGCCAGCGCAGCCGCTGCGTTTTAATTCGCTGGACAATGTTGATGTCTGCGTATAGCTCGTACAGCTCGTCATTAAATCTTCTTCGGTACTCGCCATCGCCAACGCGTAGAGGTCCATAAATCTTTCGAAGAACTTTTCTCTCGAACACTCCCAAAACCGCTTCATCTGCTGTTGTCATGGTCCATGCTTCTGCCCCATATAGCAGGACGGGTACGATAAGTGACTTGTAGAGTATAATTTTCGTTCGCCGAGAGAGGACTTTACTTTTCAATTGCCTACCTAGTCCAAAGTAGCATTTATTGGCAAGATTTATTCTTCGCTGGATTTCAGTGCTGATGTTGTTGCTAGTGTTGATGCTGGTTGCCAAATAAACGAAGTCTTTTACTATTTCGAAATTATGGTTGCCAAGGCGCGTATGCGCTGACTCTTTGCTCGATGACAGCAGGTACTTCGTTTTGTCCTCATTCACCATCAAACCCATCTTTACCGCTTCTTTTTCCAGTTTGGAGTAAGCAGAACTAACAGTGCGGGTGTTTAGGCCGATTCTGAACTCCCTTAATATAATTTTGTTACAAAGCTTGTATTTTCTGAGAAACAAGCCTCTAGTGGCCTTTATACATTGCGTCTAAGCACCGGAATGAAAGAGATTTATGTGCAGCCAAGGGCTGTTATTACAGTAGAGCTCCTAAAAAACTTCAGACCTATAACAACAGCAATAGGGCTGATTACATTCAACACGGCGTCTATATACCACAACCACAATTAAGCAAAGCTTGACGACAACCGTATCCAAGCATTGGCTTCGTGATTAATTTGAAAACAGCGGCCACCAATATACTAAATTACAGCAAACAGTGGCGAAAAATTTAGAAAAAATATTTATTATGTTTAAAAAACTCCTAAAGAATGATTTTAGCTTTTATTGTCTGTAATTTACTTCTATTTTAGTTTTTGATAAAATGAAAAGGACGCCACTCACTGTCGCTTCCCAAAAATAGAATTAGGCTTTCGTGATTGATTGTCGTGCTGCTCTGTCGCGCCGAAAATAATGACACTCATAACAACAACATGCGTAAAAATTATATGACAGATGTGGCGGCTACACGACCGTCGTGAATGTAGTCAGCCCTAATTACGGTTGCAACACTAGGGCTTATTACATTCACGACGGTCGTGTAGCCGCCACATCTGTCATATTATTTTTACACATGTTCTTATGAGCGTCGTTATTTTCGGCGCGACAGAGCAGTACGACAATCAATCATGAAAGCCGTTGTAGCCAGATTAAACCTAATTCTATTTTTGGGAAGCGACAGTGAGTGGCGTGTTTTTTATTTGGTCAATACCGTAATTAATATTTTTTTCTAAATTTTGCGCTACTGTTTACTGTAATTTATATTGGTGACTACCGCTTTCAAAGTAATCAAGAAGCCAATGCTTGGCTACGGTTCTCGTCAAGCTTTGCTTTATTGTGGTTGTGGTCTGTATACGCCGTGTTGAATGTGATCAGCCCTACTTGCGGCAATTTTACATAAATATACTCCATGAGGTAATAACGTGGTATCGCGGTGTGATGCGGCTGTTGAACTAAAACACATAACTCGCTAGGTTTGTATTTACTTATATATTTATGTCATAATCACAGCCAGAAATGTTTGCCAACTGCTAAAATACTGTGACAATGGCAGTCATTGTACCGCCACTCGAAAGAATTTTAGAGATAAGCAATGCAAGTAACTATATGTTTATTAACAACAACATTTATTTACCAAAATAGTTTTTACTGTTCTCACGGTTGTATTTGAGCTTAATTCTTTCTTTTATGTCATTAAGAACTATAAGTGGCTATGGTTAAGTGATTCTTGGTAGTAATAAAACAGCTCATGTACTTATGTAGGTGCTAATGACGCTCTTGAATTATTACCTCAGCTTATTTCAGAAATAAACTGAACCAAATGATTCATAAATTTCTTAAAATAAATATATATAATTTTTTCGGCAAATAACCAATTATAGTTCTGCGATATTTTTTCTTTAAATGAGATGATACCTCCATGTCTTCCAGTAACGTGCCATGGTTGACTGTGTCAAAAGCTTTACACAGCTGAAGTGCCAAGAGCCATTGCATTGCATATGCATAATAATATTTAGCGCGGTATGCATTTAATGTAAACTCGTATGCCTCCGCTACCATTGTGAATGATAACTAAGTGTGATATCTACGTCTATGCAGAAGATATCACACTTAGTTATCATTCACAATTTCCGCTACTAGCGACAGAAGTTATCCGGAGATAAGATTAAGCTTGGTTAGCTTGTTTTCCAAACTTTCATAGCAAAACAACCCTACCCGGTTTTCATTTTCCAGAATTGAAAATTCCAAATTGGAAACATGCGTTAGGTAGCTGGATACCTTATCACGGTGTCGGCATGGGTATTACGCCATAACCTATTGCTTTTGAAGATTTGGCCTTTTCGGCGGCTTATTTTCGCTCTGTGGTGGTGAGCGCGTATGTTTGTTCGCCATTTAGCCCTGTCAACTAAACGATGCATAACATATGCTGGCAGAAATCTGCGCTGCGCATGTCTTCGAATCGTCGGATTTGGCAGGGAATTTATAGTTGAACACAACTTATCAACTCCGGCAGAGCGGTATCAGTTCTTAGGATGTCTTCCCAATGGCTCGTTTTTATTTATTGACTAGCAGTCTGATATACATAGTTGTCTCTCAAAATGGTGCTATCTCGCTTAGACTACAGCTGTGGCTTGAAAATGAGGCCAGATTTTGAATATTCTATCAAAAGGAATTGAGCTTATTAGATGACCTTTAGTAACACACGATCCTCTTGCCGGATCTCAGACGGAATAGAGAAGTATGTCAGGTGTAAGCTAGATTAAACAGCGGGTAGCTGTTAATGCAGCTCGAGAGTCTTGGGCTGAAGACGGAAATATGCAATCTCCTGCCACTCGTGTGAGGATATCACCGCAGTTAATTGTACAGGCATCATCGCTGCATCACATTATGTAATCGTCAATGTGGATCCACTTCGCGTGCAGTATCCCTTGCATCTCGTTTATACCAATTTCAATCTCCGTATTTGCCACTTATTTTTAGCGAAATATCTCTTCAGAAATTAAAGCTTTAATTTTCGCTTTCGGATTATGTATTTTAAGATACCTCTCCCAACAGTTTTGAACGTGTTTTAACAGTCGGTCAAAACTAGCTAACGCATACTTAAAAATTCAAAGTTTCCGCCGCTTGTATGTAGCATGTTTAGTTTTAACGAATTTTTTTATAGCCCTAAGTGCATGTCAATAAAAGCCCTGGCAAAGTTGACGTATCCATATTCATATTAAACAGCTGATCCAACCAACCTTATGGAAATCAATGTAATTGGTCAATGGTGACATACCATAACGCCCTAGCCGCAACCATACCATAGCCAACCAATTGGTTTTTGGTTTTTGGTTTTTCGCCATATCCATAACCTAAAAATATTTGAGTTGGAGAATTTTTCAACTTTTTGTAGATTTTATTTATTGTTTTGGATACGTTTTGACTAAGCGACTTATTGTTTGTAGAATATGTTTGTAATTTTTTGCGTTTTCTTAATTTTTATGAAAATTTTACGTTTTTAAGGTTAAGGCATCTATAACTAAGGCCAATTGATATGGATAAGTAAAAATATAAATATATGACTATGTCAACTTTTCCAGGCCCTTAAATCTCTCGGTTTGTTAATATAATGATGTGTATCATTAGCATAAAAATAAATAAGTTTTTTCCAAAATAAAACACGGGATCTTAAGATAGCTATGTAAGGTTGGTTCGAATTCAAATCATGTTCTGTGGAATAATACAACTTAATACCTAATTTAACATTGCTATTTCCTACTTGAATTCCGCTTTATACCTGAGCCGTTAAAATTCGTTACATAAAAAAGTTTTATTGATTTTTGATTATTTGCATGCTAATTATGAAACGATGTTTTTTTTCACGATAAATTTTGATTTTATGTTCAGAATTTTAATAAATAAGTGGTGATAATTAATTTGTTTTTTTTTTTTTTACTGATAAGCGCATAATTTAACATAAAACTTGTATCACACTTTTAAACTAAGCGACGCTATGAAATATGTAACATTCTGCCAGCAGTTGTTTGACGTAAACACGCTTTTATATAAAATTAAATAATAATACAGTTTTTTCCATCGCTTTCAAATTAAGAGGTTTAAATTAATTTTGAAGTTTCCGTCCTAACTGCATACAGGGCCGCAAAGAGCCGAGCCGGGCCCCTGGGGCAGTTCGTGTTTACGGGCCCCCTTAAAAAATAAACTCAATCCAGTAAAAAAAATAACATAACATACGTAATTTTTATACTCAGTTGAGCAGAGCTCACAGAGTATATTAACTTTGATTGGATAACGGTTGGTTGTACAGGTATAAAGGAATCGAGATAGATATAGACTTCTATATATCAAAATCATCAGGATCGAAAAAAAATTTGATTGAGTCATGTCCGTCCGTCCGTCCGTCTGTCCGTTAACACGATAACTTGAGTAAATTTTGAGGTATCTTGATGAAATTTGGTATGTAGGTTCCTGAGCACTCATCTCAGATCGCTATTTAAAATGAACAATATCGGACTATAACCACGCCCACTTTTTCGATATCGAAAATTTCGAAAAACCGAAAAAGTGCGATAATTCATTACCAAAGACGGATAAAGCGATGAAACTAGGTAGGTAAGTTGAACTGATGACGCAGAATAGAAAATTAGTAAAATTTTGGACAATAGGCGTGGCACCGCCCACTTTTAAAAGAACGTAATTTAAAACTTTTGCAAGCTGTAATTTGGCAGTCGTTGAAGATATCATGATGAAATTTGGCAGGAACGTTACTCCTATTACTATATGTATGCTTAATAAAAATTAGCAAAATCGGAGAACGACCACGTCCACTTTAAAAAAAAACTTTTTTTAAAGTCATATTTTAACAAAAAATTTAATATCTTTACAGTATAAAAGTAAATTATGTCAACACCCAACTCCAGTAATTATATGGTGCAACAAAATGCAAAAATAAAAGAAAATTTCAAAATGGGCGTGGCTCCGCCCTTTTTCATTTAATTTGTCTAGGATACTTTTAATGCCATAAGTCGAACAAAAATTTACCAATCCTTGTGAAATTTGGTAGGGGCTTAGATTCTGGGACAGTAACTTATTTCTGTGAAAAAGGGCGAAATCGGTTGAAGCCACGCCCAGTTTTTATACACAGTCGACCGTCTGTCCTTCCGCTCGGCCGTTAACACGATAACTTGAACAAAAATCGATATATCTTTACTAAACTCAGTTCACGTACTTATCTGAACCATAATTCTATACCAAATACCAAATACGAAAAAAGGGATGAAACATGGTATTTGGATTAGTTTATTGACGCAAAATATAACTTTAGAAAAAAACTTTGTAAAATGGGTGTGACACCTACCATATTAAGTAGAATGAAATGAAAAAGTTCTGCAGGGCGAAATCAAAAGCCCTTGGAATCTTGGAAGGAATACTGTTCGTGGTAATATATATATATATAAATTAGCGGTATCCAACAGATGATGGTATGGGTCACACTGGTCCACATTTCGGTCGATATCTGGAAAACGCCTTCACATATACAACTACCACCACTCCCTTTTAAAAGCCTCATTAATACCTTTAATTTGATACCCACATCGTACAAACACATTCTAGAGTCACCCCTGGTCCCCTTTATGGCGATATATCTAAAAGGCGTCCACCTATAAAACAGCGCCCCACGCCCTTTTAAAATACTCATTAACACCTTTCATTTGATACCCATATCGTACAAACATATTCTAGAGTCACCCCTGGTCCACCTTAATGGCGATATCTCGAAAAGGCGACCACCTATAGAATTATGGCCCACTCCCTTTTAAAAAGACTCACTAACGCCTTTCATTTGATACCCATATCGTACAAACGCATTCTAGAGTCACCCCTGGTCCACCTTTATGGCGATATCTCGAAAAGGCGACCACCTATACAACTACCACCACTCCCTTTTAAAACCCTCATTAATACCTTTAATTTGATACCCGTATCGTACAAACACATTCTAGAGTCACCCATGGTCCACCCTTATGGCGATATCTCGAAAAGGCGTCCACCTATAGAACTAAGGCCCACTCCCTTTTAAAATACTCATTAACACCTTTTAAAATTCTCATAAGCACCTTTCGTTTGATACCCATATTGTACAAACGCATTCTAGAGTCACCCCTGGTCCACCTTTATGCCGATATCTCGAAAAGGCGAGCACCTATACAACTACCACCACTCCCTTTTAAAACCCTCATTAATACCTTTAATTTGATGCCCATATCGTACAAACACATTCTAGAGTCACCCCTGGTCCACGTTAATGGCGATATCTCGAAAAGGTGTCCACCTATAGAACTATGGCCCACTCCCTCATAAAATAATCTTTAATACAAACACATTCCAGGATTACCCTCGGTTCATTTTCCTACATGGTTATTTTCCCTTATGTTGTCACCATAGCTCTCAACTGTGTATGTAATGTTCTGTTACACCCGAACTTAACCCCTTATTTGTTTCAATTCACATTGTCAGTTTTATTTCATATAAAATAAGATTTACTGGAGCACTTACATAAATGAAATGTTAGATTTCATTGTTTGATTTGCTTACATTAACTTTTTCTAAATATGTACATTTTAAGAGCTTGAATCAGCCAAGGAAAACCTTCCGTGTTTTTGGTCTGCGAATATGGAAAAAGTGTGGACTCCAACGCCAATGTTCCAAAGCTTGTCAAGCGATTTGGCTCATAGTATTGGTAGAACGTAAAAAATTTTTCACGCCAGACAATAGACTAAAAGAACGCCCCCCTTCATCCACAAAAATATTTAAAGTTTATCTAACTTAAAATCACATTTTATTTCAACTTTGACTATGCCCCATAGTATTTGATTGGATCCTTATGATTTCAGTTTAGTGATTTTCAATTTTAAAACAATTTGTTGTAGCAACAAAATATGTATGTATGTACCTATGAAATCCTAGTTAGAGTACTGTCAATACTGCTTTGCCTTGCCGGCCCCCAAAAACCTTCCGGGCCTCAGGGCAATTGCCCTTGCTGCATGCCCTGACTGCATACATACTAAGAATTTCATTCCCGGGATCCCAAACCTTCCGAAAAAAGTGAAAACGAGATACAAATTTAATAATAACTGATGTTACCTATGTCAAAGGACTAGAGGAGGTTTGCAGACTATAGCGTTTTCTTTTTTGAAATAAATTCTTGCCTAAGTAAATGATAATAAAGCCTTAATAGAGTTACTCCTACCCCAGAAAATTTTCAACATTTACAGTGCATACCAAGAACATTTCAACTCACCATATTCACTCGTATTAACAGAGTATATGTGGAACTTAAGAGCGAATTGAGAGCTTGACAGAGTTGCACTGCTACACCGCCATTTTATACAGGGTAAAAGTGTTAAGCTTTTGCGTTGCGAGCAGGCAACAATTTTCCCAAAAGAACGAAATACCCCGTAAAGGCGTTGCCTGTTTTTTAGAATAGAACAACAACCCTTGCGCGGCGTACAAAAAGCATAACACTTTAGCCAGAAAAGAAAACGCTATTAAAAACTACCCCGATTGCAGCATTGCATACCATTCCGCTCATCCCGCAGCTGCTCCAACAATAATATAGGGCGAACAGACCACATGGTTCTTGCCTGACTTTCGAAAGATATCCTGCACCCAAAATATAGGAGAAGGATTTGCACAGGGGCTCGGAAATGGCAGATCACACGATATACCGACGGCTACAAATTAGCGGCGCCCATATTCCAGTAATCGCCACCGCCTATATGCTCAAATGCTAAGACCATGCTTACACAATAATTAACCTCCGCTTTCAGATATGTCCGATGCCTAGAAAGTTGGTTATTAACTGGCAAACTGTTAGGTTTCCCTTTTGTTTGGTGTTTCCATCACCCTAGAGATGGTACTTAGTAAGAATATCAACATCTCTAGAATTTGGTGCCGTATTTCGTATCGCTGTATCCGTATCCCTAACGTAATCAGCTGTTTATCGGTTCGAAGGTAAACCAAAAGCCAATTGGTTGGCTACGATACGGTTACGACCTTAGCGGCACCAATAATCGATTGCATTGATTCTCATAAGGTTGGTCGAATCAGCTGTTAAAAGGTTACCAATACGGTTACCGATAAAGCACCAATGTGTCCAGCTTAAGGGAAATCCAGTTATTTAATTACCGATTAGCCATTAAGTACGATTAATTGCAATTCGGAAGCTTAAGCCGCTAACTAAAATTTAGTTGCGTTATCTGAGCACGTATTACGTGCAACGCTCAGTGACTGAAAACCATTTTTACTCAAGCGATAACTACGCAACTGTCAAACTATTTCTAAAAATTACAAAAAGTTATGGATCTAACGAGTACTATTTGTCTCTAGCTCGCATATGCCATTAACATAGATGAATGGATTTGCAACTCTTTGTTTCGAGAGAGCGCTGTCAAAATGCACATTTTTTATAACATTTGTCAGTGATGCCACTCCAAACAAAAATTAATAGATCTGATTATGGGGATTTTTGACATACATTTCGGCGATTATAGTTTCAATCATTTAAAAAAATGATAGTCGTAAAATATTCATTTCTTTAAACTCATTTTATAATAATACTACTAGTTGGAGTCAAATATAAACAAATCTAAGTAAAATTTACATTTTGATTAAAGTAATTAGTCAAATATTGTAACGCATTTAACTCACAGTGAAAACCATATATTCTTTTGAAATTTCAGTAAATCCGACCTATGATATAATGGTTAACATCATTCAATGGTAGGGCCTATCCTACATGTCTGACGTTCCAGGTTCTGTGATCAAAATGGACTGGTTGCATCGGGACTTCATATTTACAAAACCTGTTTTAGCGATAACTTTTGATCGGGAAATAATATTTACCCTCCGCCTTCGAACTAATAATATTTACACTAAAACAAGTATTTTTATCCTTTTTCCCATAATTTTTGAACGCTATTCTACAGTTGTAGGTCAAACTAAAGTTAACCAAAATTTTTGGCACGTTTTTCGTTTTGGCTGGCACATTTTTTGTTCTGGCACCCGCTTCAGCTGGCGCGAGGGATTTATCTGTGATTGTTGCCAGCATCAACTAGAAGATAAATCCCTCGTGAGAGCGAAAATATGAGAGCGTAAACAAAAGATTCGTATCAATCTAATATATGCCATTAATCCGAACCACCATGTCAGAGCTATTGTGATTTAAAAGATTAGTTTCGATCACGGATCGTAACACGTAATACGGGCCCTGGTGAGGGGGAAAAACGGTAAAAGTTAGGTTTGTTGGCTGTTATTGCTGGATTTGGCAGGAACGGCATTTGAATATACAAAAATTAAAGAAAATCTAAATAAAAGTGATATTTAATGAAAATTAAGTATAATAATAGTAAGAACAACATATTACTTGTTTTATTGCGGGTAAATTCAAAGATTAACAATGCATGTTGTTATACTTAAAACGTCCAAAACTATGTAAAATATGGCCCCGAAGGCGTAAAATAAAAGTTTAATTTCTGTGAAAAGATATTTGCCAAAAAATGGTAACTTATTTCCATGTAGCTGTTGGACTTTTCATGATTTTGTTGAACACCTATGTGGAAATATTTTCCACATTCAGGGATATTTTTTTTTAAAGAAATCATGATGGTTTAACATGCCGAAAGGGGTTCCGCGCGGTAATATTGTGATCCCGCATCCATCGATCTGGAGTTATTTTTTACCTTTTATTGAGTATGAGTACTAGCATCGATACTTTGATTTTAAATCAGTACCGGAATCGAAACTTTTTTTAAAAGTTCTATCACTAACACAAGCAAGCGCCTTTGACCTTGTTTACATATGTATACCGTGACTGTCTTCATTTCGTTAATTTAACAACTAGATTTCCAATACGAATTCTTCCCTTCGATTGTTGGTAGTTATGAAAAAATTTTAGGGATGCCCATTTTGTTTTCATATACAAAGAACCACCTTTAGGGTGTCATCCCTTAATGAATACCTGACCAAATTTGAAGGCTAGTAGCAGGCATGCTTAACCAACGAAACGATATCATTTCGTTACGATAATCAACGTTAATAAACGAAACGAAGTAATTTCGTTTCGTTTATTAACGTTAAGATCGTCAAATTAACGAAATGATTTCGTTTCGTTTTCTGCCATATCAAAACGAAATCAAATCGTTTATGTTGATTATTAATTTCAAACTATGCTGGCAAAGCTGATTGATGGCGGAGTCATTAAAGGTGAAAGCATTATCCAAGCTGATTGCAACTTTTCTCATGAATTTTGACAGTACGAACATTTCTCAGAGTATTTTTGACATTACCACCAACGAATTACACAAACAAATTACATAGAGTTTGTGTGTGTATGTGCGCTCGTTGTTGCCACCTTACGGCGTCACCATGGCTATAGCATTGCCAGCACAATTCAAACATAAAGTATCACGTTTTCGTTAACGTTTTTAACGTTAACGAAAGCTTTTCGTTTCGGTTAAAAACGAGATACAATTTATCTTGATAATTTCTTTATCGATAATATTTCGAAGTGTTTCAACGGAAACGGTGGAAATTTTTTGATAAACGATTAGCTTAACGTTAAGGTGCATCCCTGGCTAGTAGTCTAGTTCCAATGGATGGGACATATGTGAACGCGTAAATCAACTACTGTTGACTTATTGTGGATTAGTGCATGTGTAAACGGACTTAAGCTACGTTTACATTGAGAACGATTTTGATCGGCCGACAAAATTAAAGGATTCAAATGAGCATTCGTACATTGCAACCGATCACAGATTTGCTGTTGGCCATTGATGTGCGCTCGTGTTCTATTTTGTAGCTCGCTTTTCTTTGCTGGCATTGTTTTTATATGAAAAAATTTATAAAGTATGTCAAAAAAAAACAATCATATTTTGTGAGATTTCCATAAAAAGTTAATGAAAATTACAATACAACAATAATTTCACGAAAAATAAAGTTTGATTAGCTATTGAAGGGAAAACGTAGTTAGCCGAAAGTCGGATTCAATTTGAGCATCACCTGTCAGTAGCAGTGTTGCCAGGTGATGAAAAAAAAAGAAGCTAGATTGGCAAAAAAAAGGTTAGAAAAGGCTAAATTTAGAAAAAATAGAAGCTAAAAAGGCCAGAAATTTTTGGTTAATTCATTAAATTTTTTTTTATATTTTAGTTTACACATTTGTAAATAAAAACTTATAAACATAACTTAAGCATAACTTCCTGTTTCAAAACATATCAGGCACATTTTCTTTGACTAGCACATGGAATTACTTTACATATGTGTATATACATAAACAAAATATTACAAAATAATTATTTATATAAAATATTCCCCATCTGAAGAATCAGAAGAGCTTATGTCTGGGTATAAAGTTTCGATATTTACCATAGATATGAGATCATAGGTAATTTCAAAGTCATTACAACATTTAGATAAGTGTTTTAACGAGCATCTAATATTAAGCAGCGCATTAAGCATTTTAATTTTTAGTTTGTTCCTTAATTTAGTTTTCAGAATTTCATGCCACCAAAAACCCTTTCAACCTCCGCGTTACTGAGTGGTAATACTAAAAAACTAAATATGAATTCGACAAGTTCTAAAAAAGGAGGTTCGTTTAATGCATTTTTATGTTCTCGGACTTCCGACCAAAATTCCATGGCGGAGTGTACATTTTTCCATTGTATAGTTATAAGTTTTCGCCACTGCAGCTCTATTAATGCTATTTGACTTGAAGAATAACTATACTTCTCTTTTTCAAAGTAAGAAAATACATCTGGCTTTGAAATTTTCAACGAACTTTCAGCAGAAAAAGAATTAATCTTTTGTAGAGAACTCATATTATTAGGTATTAGGTGTTCACAGGAACTATTGAAATTATTTTATTTTAGAAATTTTTAAAAATACATTCGGAGTAAAAATGGCTAGAAAAAAGTCACGAAGCTAAACACAAAATTTCGAGGCTAAAGGCAAAAACCAAAGGCTAAATCTAGCCTCGAAAAGGCTAACCTGGCAACACTGGTCAGTAGCAATGTAAGCCTTATGAGTATAAATATGTATATATATATATATATATAGGCACTTACATTCGTTGCGCGCTCATGTTTGTACTGGGTCATCATTCAATTGAAATTGATTAAAAGCTTTTTTGCGGCAATTTGATACGCATTTGTTCTTTTAATGTCTTCTTCTTTCCTTTTTTCGTTTTACTCATGTTTTAAAGTCATTTATTACTGCTTCTAGTATTGTTCCGATGCTAGTAACTGCGAGAACATACTCGAGTACCATAATCGACGACGAAAAATACTAAGTACAGGGTATTTACGATTACCTCGTACAAGTACTTCCTTGGGAATCGAGTATGTAGGTACAGTTTCGATTACTCATGGCATGTAAAGCCTTCCATATTTTTATACTCAGTTGAGCAGAGCTCACAGAGTATATTAACTTTGATTGGATAACGGTTGGTTGTACAGGTATAAAGGAATCGAGATAGATATAGACTTCCATATATCAAAATCATCAGGATCGAAAAAAAATTTGATTGAGCCATGTCCGTCCGTCCGTTTACACGATAACTTGAGTAAATTTTGAGGTATCTTGATGAAATTTGGTATGTAGGTTCCTGAGCACTCATCTCAGATCGATATTTAAAATGAACAATATCGGACTATAACCACGCCCACTTTTTCGATATCGAAAATTTCGAAAAACCGAAAAAGTGCGATAATTCATTACCAAAGACGGATAAAGCGATGAAACTTGGTAGGTGAGTTGAACTTATGGCGCAGAATAGAAAATTAGTAAAATTTTGGACAATGGGCGTGGCACCGCCCACTGTTAAAAGAAGGTAATTTAAAAGTTTTGCAAGCTGTAATTTGGCAGTCGTTGAAGATATCGTGATGAAATTTGGCAGGAACGTTACTACTATTACTATATGTGCGCTAAATAAAAATTAGCGAAATCGGATGACGAACACGCCCACTTAAAAAAAAAATATTTTTTTAAGTAAAATTTTAACAAAAAATGAATATCTTTACAGTATATAAATTATGTCAACATTCCACTCCAATAATGATATCGTGCAACAAAATACAAAAATAAAAGAAAATTTCAAAATGGGCGTGGCTCCGCCCTTTTTCATTTAATTTGTATAGGATACTTTTAATGCCATAAGTCGAACAAAAATTTACCAATCCTTGTGAAATGTGGTAGGGGCTTAGATTCTGGGACGATAACTTATTTCTATGAAAAAGGGCGAAATCGGTTGAAGCCATGCCCAGTTTTTATACACAGTCGACCGTCTGTCCTTCCGCTCGGCCGTTAACACGATAACTTGAGCAAAAATCGATATATCTTTACTAAGCTCAGTTCACGTACTTATCTGAACCATAATTCTATACCAAATACCAAATACGAAAAAAGGGATGAAACATGGTATTTGGATTAGTTTATTGACGCAAAATATAACTTTAGAAAAAAAATTTCTAAAATGGGTGTGACACCTACCATATTAAGCAGAATGAAATGAAAAAGTTCTGCAGGGCGAAATAAAAACCCCTTGAAATCTTGGCAGGAATACTGTTCGTGGTATTATATATATGTATAAATAAATTAGCGGTACCCGACAGATGCTGTTCTGGGTCACCCTGGTCCACATTTTGGTCGATATCTGGAAAACGCCTTCACAACGCCTTAAAAGCCTCATTAATACCTTTAATTTGATACCCATATCGTACAAACATATTCTAGAGTCACCCCTGGTCCACCTTTATGGCGATATCTCGAAAACGCGTCCACCTATAGAACTAAGGCCCACTCCCTTTTAAAAAGACTCATTAACACCCTGGTCCACCTTTATGGCGATATCTCGAAAAGGCGACCACCTATACAACTACCACCACTCCATTTTAAAACCCTCATTAATACCTTTAATTTGATACCGATATCGTACAAACACATTCTAGAGTCACCCCTGGTCCACCTTTATGGCGATATCTCGAAAAGGCGTCCACCTGTAGAACTAAGTCCCACGCCCTTTTGAAATACTCATTAACACTTTTAGTTTGATACTCATATTGTACAAACTCATTCTAGAGTCACCCCTGGTCCACCTTTATGCCGATATCTCGAAAAGGCGACCACCTATACAACTACCACCACTCCCTTTTAAAACCCTCATTAATACCTTTAATTTGATACCCATATTGTACAAACACATTCTAGAGTCACCCTTGGTCCAACTTTATGGCGATATCTCGAAAAGGCGTCCACCTATAGAACTAAGGCCCACTCCCTTTTAAAATACTCATTAACACCTTTTGTTTGATACCCATATTGTACAAACTCATTCTAGAGTAACCCCTGGTCCACCTTTATGCCGATATCTCGAAAAGGCGACCACCTATACAACTACCACCACCCCCTTTTAAAACCCTCATTAATACCTTTAATTTTATACCCATATCGTACAAACACATTCTAGAGTCACCCCTGGTCCACCTTCATGGCGATATCTCGAAACGGCGTCCACCTATAGAACTAAACCCCCACGCCCTTTTGAAATACTCCTTAACACCTTTCGTTTGATACCCATATTGTACAAACGCATTCTAGAGTCAACCCATATCCACCTTTATGGCGATATCCCTAAATGGCGTCCACCTATAGAACTATGGCCCACTCCCTCATAAAATACTCTTTAACCCGTCTGTTACATTCCGGTCATTTCATGACCTTTTTTTGTTGAATTTTATCATATCTGCTAATATTAACAACATTTCACAATTTCCTTTCATGACTTTGTGTACTGACATAAATCCAATAGAAGAAGCATAAAAAAAATTATTTTGATTTAATAAACAGGTGGTAACATAAAAACTTACGTGCGCGCACCTTCATCCGGTGACCATCAGCTGTTTTACATATAAAGTGTATATTTCGCGCCTTTTTTGTGGTTAAGTTTTTGCTGCAAAATCTTGTATTTGTTAAATTCTTATAAAACTGAAATGATTCCAAGCTTCTGTAAGTATTTTTATTATAATATTTAATTATTATTGGTGTGTTTATTTATGAAAATTTGGTTTAGAGGCCAAATCGTCTGACTCAAAGCCAAATAGAGCAGATCATTGACAATGATCAGGATTTTGATGAGTGTAGTGAAGATGGGGATGAAGATTATATAGTGGAACAATTTGAATCAGAATAATTTGAATCTGACGAATATTTAGAAAAACGCTCCAAGAACTCAACCGTCAGCAGATATTGTACGCAATATGAGAGCGGACGCTGAGCAACCAAGCAATTCGGCAGGAACTGTTCCGAAAAAAAGAAAACCTAGTCAGCGAGCCACCTGTGCAGTTTGCCCTAGCTCAATTCGTCGCAAAACGTGCGAAAGCTGCACGGTTTGCTGCAAAAAACCTGTGTGTCCACAACATCGTTCAACGGTTACGGTTTCAAAAACCTATTGTTTGGACCATTCAAATTAAAAAAATTATCTAATATATTTAAATATGTATATATAACAGCTTAATAATCAATAAAAGTAATGAATTTTAAAAACTTCTATTAAAATTATAAACTTTTATACTGATATCTAAGCAAAACACAGGTAAGGTCATTTCGTGACCTGAATATCACATGTGTAAGTTTTTTTGAATGTAACAGAGGGGTTAATACCTTTCATTTGATACACATGTCATACAAACACATTCCAGGGTTACCCTCTGTTCATTTTCCTACATGGTTATTTTCCCTTATGTTGTCACCATAGCTCTCAACTGAGTATGTAATGTTCGGTTACACCCGAACTTAACCTCCCTTACATGTTATAAGAACTGCCCGAGCAATTGCCGCCAAATTTTATTGTAAGGTTTGCAACATTCGAAAATGCCTAAGAAAGGTTCGGTGTTTAAAATAAAAGAAGAAAACCTATTGTGCAGTTTATTGAGCGCGCTGAAAATTCAGTCTATATTTTTAAGTGAAGTAACAAAGCATTCATTCCAGGATAAAAGGTCCTGAACTTAAGTTTTTCTACCCATTCAAAAGTTAAGTACGTCCCTTGGGCAAACTAAATTGATGAAATAAACTGACAAAAACAGTTTTTTGGATATTAAAGTTGCACAGACTGACTGATTTTTTTTAACACAATTAAAACGTTTACCATAATCCATTGTTTTTATAAGATGTAAGTAAAGGACTTATTTGTTGTTAGTAGGTATCGAGTACGTTTTTGGTATCGATTACTTTCCTCGCTCTTTTTAAATGAGTACAGGGATCGAGTACAAGGTGGTATCAGAGCAACTTCATCAGCTGTTTGCGCTTAAGCTACCGGGCAACGCACAAAATTTGCTTGATGGTTACCATAGCAACGGATAGTTGTGTGCGTATCGGGTGATTGTCGCTTGCCCGGCCACCACACAAGCAGAAAGCATCAAGCGTCATTTGTATTGAAAACATTGTGAATGATAACTAAGTGTGATATCTTATCTGTCAAATGCCTGACAGGATGTTCAATATGGCTACTTTTTAGTGTTTTGACAGGGTGTTCAATATGGCGGCGCCTATCTTCAGCGGGTGATAGAAAGAGATTCAGAATGAGACAGCGATAGTCAATTACAAATCAGGTGATCCAATCACTTTGGAATTTTGACGTCTATGCAGAAGATATCACACTTTGTTATCATTCACAATGATTGAAAATTCGTAGCATGCGGACGTAAACATGTCATCGGATGACGATTTTTTATTGCTTGTAACTGCAGTTGTTTCGGCGGAAAAAAGAAAGAAAATAAAAAATTGTGGATGAAAAAATATCATAATATATACCGCAACGTAAAATCTTTTTCTTCCACAAAGTTGCTCATTGCACGTTCCATAGTGTACCTATACAAGTGTGTTCACTAAGCGATAAACGTCAAAACTACAAACAGCCTCGCTCACCTGATGGAAATCTCAGGTCTACAGTCGCATTTTTGGTCTCAACGACAACATTTTTGACTACCAATCGTATCGACTTTTTCAATTTTTCAATCATTCGGCGCACTCGGTAATGGTATCCATTTTGAATTCGCTGTCATTCAGAATCCAGCGAGTGCCTGTCAGAATGCTTGACAGATAAGTCAACACACTTGTACTTGTACACTATGGCACGTTCTCACAAAACTAACACATTAATGCTTGTCAACTACGTCGGCCACGATCAAATCATTGTTTACTATATAGTTTGGCAGCTTAATTCGAGGTTATGTTGCGAATAGAGTGGAAGGCAGTGGACTAGGCAGTCGAATGTCATATAATGAAGGAATGGTGTTCGGAGATTTTTCAAAGTTACAAAAAAAAATGATAAAGGCTTTAATATAAATAAAACAATTGTTTTAATAACAACAAAAACGCCATATATATTCTGCACAAATAAATTTGTAAGGATTATCTCACTTTAAAATTTGAATTAAATAATCTAAAGTTTTGTTTTGAAATTGAGTCGATAACTGTGTGTGTGAATGTGCGAATCAGCTGTTAGTTGCGCTACTTGGTAAAATTTACAATGGATCAAATAGACCAGCTGTCAAGCGAAAAATCTAAAAATTTTGATTTTCATCAACGCGAAGCCGACAACAAATACGTGTGAGCACGACATGCCCGATACGCACACAACTACCCGTTGCTATGGTAACCATCAAGCAAATTTGTGCGTTGCGCGCCAGCTTTACTTGTTGCCTTCACTATTTGCGCTACGATACATGTTGAGGGAACGCTAACCTTTGTATGACATTTTCGTAAACGACTGGTATATTGCATTTACATATTTACATATTTCAAATGTTTGCTTAACTGGCTGTTCATATTTTCTCTAAAAACTGGATTTTATAAATGAATATTAAAATTTAGTCTAATTTTCTATATATATATTATGTTCTAAGTGATGAATAATTAACGCTATTTTTCCAAGTCAAACCGAGTCAAGTCAATTCTATGTATAAACAAGTAAGGAGGGCTAAGTTCGGGTGTAACCGAACATTACATACTCAGCTGTGAGCTTTGGAGACAAAATAAGAGAAAATCACCATGTAGGAAAATGAACCTAGGGTAACCCTGGAATGTGTTTGTATGACATGTGTATCAAATGGAAGGTATTAAAGAGTATTTTAAAAGGGAGTGGGCCATAGTTCTATAGGTGGACGCCATTTCGGAATATCGTCATAAAGGTGGACCAGGGGTCACTCTAGAATGAACGAAAGGTGTTAATGAGTATTTTAAAAAGGAGTGGGCCTTAGTTCTATAGGTGGACACATTTTCGAGATATCGCCATAAAGGTGGACCAGGGGTGACTCCATAATGTGTTTGTACGATATGGGTACCAAATTAAAGGTATTAATGGGGGTTTTAAAAGGGAGTGAACCTTAGTTGTATATGTGAAAGCGTTTTCGAGATATCGACCAAAATGTGGACCAGGGTGACCCAGAACATTATCTGTCAGGTTCCGCTAATTTATTTATATATGCAATACCACGAACAGTATTCCTGCCAAGATTCCAAGGGCTTTTGATTTCGCCCTGCAGAACTTTTTCATTTTCTTCTACTTAATATGGTGGATGTCACACCCATTTTACAAAGTTTTTTCTAAAGTTATATTTTGCGTCAGAAAACCAATCCAATCACCATGTTTCATCCCTTTTTTCATATTTGGAATGTAATTATGGCATGTTTTCATTTTTCGATATCGAAAAAGTGGGCGTGGTCATAGTCGGATTTCGCCCATTTTTAATACCAAGATAAAGTGAGTTCAGATAAGTACGTTAACTAAGTTTAGTAAAGATATAACGATTTTTGGTCAAGTTATCGTGTTAACGGCCGAGCGGAAGGACAGGCGGTCGACTGTGCATTCAAAGTATTCTAGGCAAATTAAATGAAAAAGGGCGGAGCCACGCCCATTTTGTAATTTTCTTTTATTTTTGTATTTTGTTGCACGATATCATTACTGGAGTTGAATGTTGACATAATTTACTTATATACTGTAAAGATATTAAATTTTTTGTTAAAATTTGCCTTTTAAAATTACTTTTTTTTTAAGTGGGCGTGTTCGTTAACCGAGTATGCTAATTTTTATTTAGCACACATATAGGAATAGGAGTAACGTTCCTGCAAAATTTCATAAAGATATCTTCAAGGACTGCCAAATTACAGCTTGCAAAACTTTTAAATTACCTTATTTTAAAAGTGGGCGGTGCCACGTCCAAGATTTTACTAATTTTCTATTCGGCGTCATAAAGTCAACCCTCCTACCAAGTTTCATTGCTTTATCCGTCCTTGATAATGAATTATCGCAGTTTTTCGGTTTTTCGATATCGAAAAAGTGGGCGTGGTTATAGTCCGATTCCGTTCATTTTAAATAGCGACCTGAGATGAGTGCCCAGGAACGTACATACCAAACTTCATCAAGATACCTCAAAATTTACTCAAGTTATCGTGTTTACGGACGGACGGACATGGCTAAATGAATTTATTTTTTCGCCCAGATCATTTTGATATATAGAACTCCATATCTATCTCGATTAGTTTATGCCGTTACAGGGTACCATTATGCGAACAAAATTAATATACTCTGTGAGCTCTGCTCAGCTGAGTATAATAATGGATGCTTGAGATATGTTCATAATTACCGATTATTGAAGGAAAAATTTACATGGGAAATCTAGTTATTTAATTACAGATTAGGAGTTAAGAAAATAGCTGTCAATTTAGGCACCAGCTAGGACGATAAATTATAATAAATGGAGATTATTAGTGAAATGGAGTTTGTATCCCCACAGCTATTCCGTCCCAACATTTGTCTTTTAGATAAAAAACATATACACACATACATATGTATGTACCTAAGTACAAGCAATTTCGCTTGATGAAAAAACCCGATCGAATGGCTACTGCGATAATAAAATTTCAATGTCATTGCAACAATTTATCAGGGAAATAATGAACTCAAGGCGCACACGGTACACAACTTTTTCTTGTTCATTTTTAAAGAAGTATGTATGTATGGCGGCCACCGTGGTGTGATGGTAGCGTGCTCCGCCTATCACACCGTATGCCCTGGGTTCAACTCCCGGGCAAAGCAACATCAAAATTTTAGAAATAAGATTTTTCAATTAGAAGAAAATTTTTCTAAGCGGGGTCGCCCCTCGGCAGTGTCTGGCAAGCGCTCCGATTGTATTTCTGCCATGAAAAGCTCTCAGTGAAAACTCATCTGCCTTGCAGATGCCGTTCGGAGTCGGCATAAAACATGTAGGTCCCGTCCGGCCAATTTGTAGGGAAAAATCAAGAGGAGCACGACGCAAATTGGAAGAGAAGCTCGGCCTTAGATCTCTTCGGAGGTTATCGCGCCTTACATTTATTTTTTTATTTTTTATGTATATTTTCAGACAGGCAATTCAGTGATTTTCTTTCCTATCTGTCCGTTGCTATTTTTAAGTTAAATTCTTCTCTTTTTAGTTAGCTTCCATGGCACATATGTATGTATATTATAATAATTTAAAGTTAACAAAATATGTACCGTTAACACTTGGTCTTGCAACCAGAAATAGCCACACATTTAATTTTCTGCTACATCATAAGCAGCTCATTAAGAAGCACTGACTGGCTGAACCCATCTCACTCCGATGAAAGCCTTTACCTATCTAGAAAATGTCAACCACTTAAAGAGGACGTGGAGATTTTCTTGACGCAAGGCACAGTTGTATAGCGCAAAGAAAATATATTTCCCATGTCCTAGCTCCTCTTCTGGCATACTGATAATGGCTTAAGCAGATACAATACGACACATGCGTAGCGGAAAAGAGAGAATCTAAAATCTGAGTTGGGTATTATCAGTTTCCGCATCTGTCATACTTAGTTAATTTTATACTTTTGAAGCACGTCAGCCCCGTTGCTTATTTTGCTATTTATGAGACACGTTTGTAAAAAACTGTTGTACAAACTTAAGGAAAGCTTTAATCGACACCTAAATAGTGGATTTCAAGATTTTGTGCAAATGGTGTAGCATCTTGGTATTTGCAAAGTTGTACAGAATTTTTCACAAAACTTTAACAAACCATACTACCATGCATTTGCTATGTCATGGCAAATACGTAATATCAAAAACCTTAGTTTATATTTTCAACATTGAATAGCAAATCAGCAACTGACTATACAAAAAGAAAAATTTTTAAATGAAACAAGTTGTTCATAATCCGTAGATTATATTTGCTATTCGCAACGTTTCCCATAAAAATCCACAAATTATTTGCTAAATAAATATATCTACGTCAGTTGTTAAGTGTCTCCCATTACGCCACGTATGTGCTGTCAATCGAAACCACCGAACGTCATGTGAGTGTCGAATTGTATCTGCTGAGCTCTTAAGCGTGCTTTATTTTTATACTCAACGTGCTTTGCACACAGAGTATATTAAGTTTGATTGGATAACGGTTGGTTGTACAGGTATAAAGGAATCGAGATAGATATAGACTTCCATATATCAAAATCATCAGTATCGAAAAAAAATTTGATTGAGCCATGTCCGTCCGTCCGTCCGTCCGTTAGCACGATAACTTGATTAAATATTGAGATATCTTCACCAAATTTGGTACACTAGCTTATCTGGGCCAAGAATAGATTGGTATTGAAAATTAGCGAAATCGGATAATAACCACGCCCACTTTTTATATATATAACATTTTGGAAAATACAAAAAACCTGATTATTTAGTAAATAATACACCTAGAATGTTGAAATTTCACATGTCGACTGATATTGAGACTCTGGATAAAAATTTGAAAAAAAGATTTTAAATGGGCGTCGCACCGCCCACTTGTGATAAAATAAATTTTACAAATGTTATTAATCATAAATCAAAAATCGTTAAATCTATCGTAACAAAATTCGGCAGAGAGGTTGCCTTTACTGTAAGGAATGCTTTGGAGAAAACTTAACGAAAGGACCACACCCACTTTTATATAAAAGATTTTTAAAAGGGTCGTGAACGAATAAAATAAGCTATATCTTTCCAAGAAAGAGCTTTATATCAATGGGATTTCATTTCGCAAGTGGATTTCTAACAATAAATAGGAAAAACTTCAAATTCTAAAAAAGGGGCGTGGCACCGCCCCTTTTATGGCTAATCAATTTTCTATGTTTCGGGAGCCATAACTCGAAGAAAAATTAACGGATCGTAATAAAATTGGGTACACAAATTTTTCCTATAGCAGGAAATATTTCTAGAAAAAATGGGCGAGGACGGTTAAAGATCACGCCCACTTTTATATAAAAGATTTTTAAAACGGTCGAAGACGAAAATAATAAGCTATATCTTAGCGAAAAAGAGCTTTGTATTTCAATATAATTTTACTTTCTAAATTTAATTATAACATTAAATTGGAAAATACTAAAATTTTTGCAAATGGGTGTGGCACCGCTCCTTTTATGACTAAGCAATTCTCTATGTTTCGGGAGCCATAATGGAAGAAAAATTAACATATCGTAATAAAATTGTGTACACATATTTTCCTTATAGCAGAAAATATTTCTAGTAAAAATGAACGGGATAGGTTAGAGACCACGGCAACTTAGATATAAAATAAGTTTAAAAGGGTCATAGACTAGAATAATAAGCTATAACTTAACAAAAAATAGTTTTGAATCAATGATATTTCACTTATCAAGTTTTATTGCAAGAGGAAATGGGGAGACATTTTTTTTAACGGGCGGTGGCACGTGTTATGTAGAAAAGTAATTTATCGGAAATGAAATGTACAATTGAAGCTCACGCTGAGTATATAATGTTCGGTTACACACTTTCCTTACTTTAGTTTTCATATCCTTTTAGCGGTGCAACTTTAACGTCTTATCAATACACATGTATGTATATGTGATGTTAAAATACGATCACTTAGACTTGCTAGAAGCATGCGGAAGCAGCTAATTGCAAAAAGGTGTTGTTTGTGGTTAGCCCTCTTAACACATCTCACACCAAGCCCCAACATCGCGATTTACCCATTCGGGCCAAAAAAAATTTTTTTCTGAATAGTTTCTGTTTATGTCCATTCATTGTATATTTGAAAACAGAAAGTGAAATTTTTCACTTTTTCCATGATTTTTCATCAATTTTCCGTGTGTGCACCGGTGATCACGCGGCCCTAGGAAGTAAAATTACTGACTTGGGCCGCGTGATCATCGGTGCACATTTAACACTTTTTTCTTTCTTTATAGCTTTAGACGAATTAATTCAGCTGATTTCAAAAAATAAGAAAAAAATAAAAGATGTCAAGGAAAAAAACTTAGTGATAAAGAGATAAATGAAGCCTTGAATGATAATCTCTTTGATCTGCCAGATTTTTGTGACTCAGGAGACGATGATGATGTTGATAGAGACAAGTATTACAATCCCTCTAGTAGTTGTGATGAAGAGTCAGATGTAGAAGCTGTTCCGTCCACTTCAACTAGTGTGGACCAAATAGTATGTATCACAGTACCACCTCCGTCTGCGTGTGACGATGCTAAAGAAATGCTACACAATCTGATAACAGATAGACAATCCTCACGTTCTGATAAACCGTCAACATATCGTTCACCCAGCATCCCTTCACCAGATTTCAGCTTAAGACCATCAACATCTCGTTCATTCAACGTCCTTCTACCAGATTTTAGTTCAACGCCATCAACATCTCGTGTCTAATCATCTAATCACTGCAACAACTGTTGTGAATGCTCTGCACCTGTACAACAAAATCAACAATTAAAAATGCCCATCAAAAAATTCAAAGAAGAACTAGTGAGAAAACTGGTTCTAGGGCAATCTGAGAAAGAAGAGGGACCAGCATAGCAAGACACCGCAGATACCCCCGTTACAATGAAGCATATTTTTAAGGAAGCTGAAGGACCCAAGAAGAAAACTAGAAAAAGGTGTTCGGTGTGCTACAAAAAGATGGCTGAAGAACGGCGAACTTATGCTCGAAAAACTACAAAAATGATTAATACTTTCTGAATCAAGTGCAATATACCCATTTGTATCAAGTGCTTTGAACAACACTCTGCTTAGGTCATGTATAGATTACATTTTGAAATTTTGAGACTGAATTTACTTTTTTTTGCCTAATACATAGATTTGAAAAAAAAAAATGGATTTGAATGTTATCATTGTTTTTGTATGGTTAAAAATTGTTTATTTCAATATAAAAAGGAACAAATACTATTACAAAAAACCATCCACCTGTTCTCATTGAACCAAATAGCCCTATATTTTCTCCGCCCCTGACGCATTATAGGTATGCAAACTGCTCGGGCTAAGCACAATTTCACGTTCTCCTGGGGCCTCAGATTCATTTCATGTATATAAACCCAATGTAAATCGTGTGCACTATGCTATAGTCACGTTTAAAGACATTAAGGTTGCGTGTGGATATGTGAACACGCGGCCCAAACGAGTACTCAGGTCGTGTGCACCGGTGTCGCACATGGCGCTAAATGTGTTACAAGTTAGTAATAACAGTTTCAATTTCAATCCAGAAATTGAACTAGGTGCACACAATTTATTTGATTTGCTTTAACTTGGGAATTCCATAAAATTATCTTTGAGCGAAATAAAAATTTACAAAACTTATTTCAATGAAAACCACCTCAATCATTTTCGTAATTCCTATCACACTTTAATTGAGTAAACCTCCATAAATAGATTCCCCTCTTCATTTTGCTTCTTCGCCTAATTTTGTTTAGAAAATGCATTTATCCCATAGGTATACATGTTTTAGTGCGTACAGATGTTTCACTGAAACCTAAACACAGCGAAGCTATTAAAAACACATAGGCTTAAGAATAATGTGGCGAAAACAATTTAAAAAATGCTCGCGAGATATAACAACGATGAGGTCAGATTCTTGTGGTTTTATTTGTGTGGCTTGTGCAGTGAACTCAGAGTCGTTTTTGTCTGGTATTCTCGTAGCATACACATACTAATTTACCTAACATAAACTGGCAGCGCTGTGTATATCTCTTTTTTTTTTTGTTTTCAATTATTTGTAAACGATTTTTATGCTTCCTTGAAAACCTTTGTAAATAAAGTGCGACTAATAGGTAATCCATCAAGAATATTACACAATATATTCATTCCAAGGCATTGTTGAGTGTGAACTAAGGAATCGAGTCCCGAGAATCCCGAATCCCTGGATTCCCGTTCAATTTGTCCATCCCAGAGTTTTAATAAATATAGTCCCGGGATTTTCTTGGCAACTCATATTGCAAATTTAAAAAACTTTAACAGATGAATGATGTCCCTGCTTTTTATTTTTGCAAGACCTAGTTTTAAATCAAAGGAAACCCTCTTTTTCGGATAAAGTACATACAGCCTTCTTTAGACGTTTCAAAACCCAATGAACTGAGGTCAAAGAACTACAGTAAGAACTGATGTATAACATGCTTTTACTAGATGGGGTCTGAAAGATTTTTATCACATCTGTGTTACATGCGTAGCAAGTTAAAATCTTGTCTTTCAGATGAAAATTCATTTGCTTCAATATGATAAGTGTATTTTTGAAAATAAAAAAGTGTTTTTAATTGCCTTAACTTTCATATATAATCATTTTTGTTTAGTTTTAAAACATTGGACTAAATAAATATGTTTGGTTAACTACTCGTATGCATTTACGGTAGATCATTGTTTTTGATCAATATATAAAAATAACAGTCTCTGGATAATCCCAGAATATACAGGGATTGTCGTTCTAAAATCGCGAAATCTCGGGATTGCGAAAGATCTTCGGGACTCGGATGCCTTAGTGTGAACGAAGATCGTCAACAGCAAGAGTATAAGGGCCATGTCTGATAAAACTCTGGCGCGTCACTTGCTATTTATAACTTTGGATAAACCAAAAGGGGTGCATATGTCAAAATCAACGTAGATTACGCACATTATATCTCAGCTGTCAATGATGAAATGCCACTCAAGATGCCACCAAAGTTTTATCAGCCATGGCCTTAAGATCTTATAATTCCACCAAATTGTATGTAAGCATTAAGGTAGGTTTTTGCTGCGTTATTGAAGAAAATAGCTATTCCAATATCATAATTGGTTTTCATTTTGTTCGGGTGATTAAACACAATTGTCTCAATTTGTGACGTAAGAAAAATCCCACACTAAAGAGCTTACGTTATAATAAAGTTAGTTTTCAAATTGAGGTTGAGCAAACATGTATTGGCTCACAGAGCTTTTTTCTATCAGTCGATTTATCAGACAATTATTCATGTTAATCCACCAGAAAATCGACTGGTAATAAATTACCCTACAAGAATACTGACTATCATATGACTATCATCTGATTGTCAGCAATGTCAACCTAACGATCAGCGCCTCATACAAACTTTATATCACAAACTTAAGGGGACTTGCGCAAATGTGATGTAAACAACTGTGTACGTGTTAGTTTTGGTCTCCTTCTTATACACCAACATCGCCTACTGATTAAGTATATAGCCGTACTGCTCACTCTCATTCCTTTTCCTGGATAAGTGCTGACACTCAAACTATCAAAAAGTGTCATAAATGATAGTTTACTGTAGATATCAGATTTGACTCATAAATGACAATTGTTATATTCCGCCAAAAATGAAACAATGCTTTTTGCTTTTTATTTACTTTATTTCATTACGTTTTTAATTTTGTAGGTGATAAAAGCATACGCGTTTCCTATTTGTTTAAAATAAATAGTTTTATAAGAATTCGAGTTCAGAATGTTCAATTTAAATTCAGAAAATAACAAAACAACAGAATAGCGGTTTTCTCATGCGGAAACACATTTAAAAATGAATCACCACTAACCACTATTATTTTTCGCGTATCAATTTTTTGAGTGCGCCCCATACATTCCGACAGCTTTTGGTATTTTTTAATATTATTTTCGATTTTTTTTCTTTTAGCATGGAGCTTTGAAATGCTCTCTTTTTCATTTTTTTAAAAAATAATAAAACAACCGTGATAATCATTTGATTGTCATATGACAGTCAGTAGTGACAACATGATTAAATCGGATAAACTGTTCTCGCATACATAAAACTCCGTTGAGAATTATGTATCTGTCTCACATGCATAATGGTATCTGCTCAATGTTCTTTTGTTATGTACCAGGTGTCCAAAGCTTTCCCAGTTTGAGTGCTTTTTCATGATTATAGGCTGTCGTTGGGAACATGCGGACATGCGAGAGCGATCAAAGGAACATATGTAAATTTGAGTATCAATGTTTACGTCATCGCAGGATCAGCATTGTCAATTACAAGTGTGAGTGTATTAGTAAAACTATCAGCGTTTCTTGTAGGGTAGTACATGAAATTCTATCGTGTGCACGCCCTGCTGATTGCTGCTCTTTAGTTATCGATAAATAAACTGTCATCACTATTAGTCTTAGATTGCGAGTTGTGTATTTCAGTGTGTCGTACTCTTAAAATTTCAGGAAATCAGGGTGTCATTTAGTTTTAGTGTGAATTTATAAGTGATCTTAATGTGAAACAACTTACATGACGATGTCCTTATAGGTACGTACATATGTATGTATAAAACAAGTGGTAGCCAGCCTAATTTATCTACATATCTGAAATCGTTATACAAGCACTGAATTTGTACGACTGTTCTTATAATTGCCTCATGATACCAGCTGTCCCCAAAGTTGTGTTCTTTGTATGCAAACAACACCTCTTGACTACCCCGAATAATGCCAGGCACTGAAACGAACATGGCGTTTTTCCTTTTATGGCCTATTTAGATATAACGAAGGGCGGATTTATAGTCTTCTTTGCTTCAAAGTGGCAAGGCGTTTCTTATAGCGAAACAACGCGGCAAAATCATTTACATATGTGTTCCAGGCCTAAAGACAGACTTACAATAACCTTTGGGACCCGTTGCTTCGCTTTGAAATCGCTATAAGATTACAAATGAAAGCCTTGTCGCTTTCTACGATTTGAAGCGACCAAAGCGCTTCTACGAAGCGTTTATGTAAATATGTGCCCTTATTACGTGTTACGATCCGTGATCGAAACTAATTTTTTAAATCACAATAGCTCTGAAATGGTGGATCGGATTAATGGCATATGCGAACTAGTGACAAACCGACATCGTAAGATCCATAACTTATTACAATTTTGAGAAACTGTTTGACTGTTTCATGGTTATCGCTTGATTGAAAGTGAATTTCAGTCACTGACCGTAACACGTAATAAGGGCCCTGCCTTAAATCGCCTTGAATGTTTTCAGCGACATATCCCTACAAAAATACTATCATTCGAAATGACATCTGATAGTCAGTACTGTGAACTTAATGACCGCCCATTCAAACGTAATACCTATTAATGCCGTATCAAACATCAGTTAAGGATTCCACCCCAATAAACATTTTTGTCAATTCTCAGTTTGAGATACATTTGAGAATCAGTACATTTCTCACATTTCAAGCGTTAGTTTTCAAATGCATTTCAAATAACCGTTGACAGCATTCTCAAGCTAAAAGGCACATTTTTAATATGGAATTTTTCTTTATTTTCAAATTGAGAATTTTTGGATTCTAAACTTTTTCTCAAACGAGAATAGAGCGGAACGAAATGGAATCCACTGTTGTGCCACTTTCGGTAAGCAAATTTATTATTTGCCTCACTACACTTTTAACTCGTTTAGATTTATGCATAATGTAGTAAAATATCACTTAGTATTATTAAAATGTATAAATACTTCGTTATATTTTCACTTTATCTCCAACTTCACTCAATAACATCGCTTGTTTACATTTCCAGCTAAAGTATGCAAATTAAAGAACGACGAATTATCAACGGCTCTATCGATAGCATTGATGTAAAATAAGCATGTTCTACTTGTTTCATTTTATTTTTGGGTTTCATGAACACTTATTATGTTATTTAAAATTTAGACACATTGGCGCAAAAAGTATTCACATTATTATTAACGAAAATATCCCATGATATCGATGGTTTTCAACCAGAATGGAACGAAATGCAAGTATGTCTCATACCATTCACAAGTTGAAGAACAACGTTTGAGAAAAAGTTGAGAGAATATTTAGTTTCAAATGATTAATAATGTTGAATATACAACCGAGAATTAATGTTTTCTCAAACATTTGAGAGAAAAAAATTTTCAAGTATGTCTCAAATTATTCTCAAGTTGAAGATCGACGTTTGAGAAAAAGTCGAGAAAATATTTTTTTCAAATGATAAATAATGTTGAATATCAAACTGAGAATCAATGTTTTTCTCACATTTGAGATTTTTGTTTTCAGTGTTTGTTGGGACTGTATTAACCTCATGTGTATATATTTACATATTCTATAATAACTACCTATATCAAAATTTGAAATTCTTAACAATTTTTTCCCAACTGGATTAAAAATATATATTTACATGTCGATGTAGGCATTGTTATGATGGGGACATATTAACCTTATCTTAATTAAATAACAATTCGATCTTAATTATGTTCTCTACAACGAGTATGGTAAAAGTTTACGAAAAGGGAATTTCTATGAACTGAGCAACCACCAATTTCAACACATTATACGCTTCAAACGAACATGCCCAGCTTTTAACCATAATACCTTTTTGTGTCGTAAGCATGAGTCACGTGTCTCACTAATTTGAATAACCGCCAGTACCTGCTTGCCTGTAAATTAAGTCATGCATGACAATTGTTTCAAACGCGCATGAAAAATAAAACAGGTACGAAATAAACTTGTAACATGCAACTTTTTTAAATGCATAAACAGATAAGCCATGAATTAGAACAAAAAATAAGTGGAAACATCATATGTGTACGTTGTAAATATCTCCCGCCACTGGCGGGTGATACATATTAAGTAGTTTTAAACATTTCTATAGCAACCATCATCAACGTCTCTCAGAAGGTTTGACAGTTCTGAGGTCACTGCAGTGCATTGTGTCAACATCGCTCAGTAGCATTTTTTATTTCTCTTGTGAGTTGTGAAAAATTCATAGTGATCCCTTCTGCTCACTTAATGGGGGACGAATATTAAAAACGCCAATGAGCCGTGAAAATGCCACTGTATTGCCCTTGGATGAAATGAATTAAAAAATCGATGCATAGGGTTAGGTTATGTGGAACTGGCCGGTCAATAAAGACCTCACATAGACTGAATGTGTCCATAGTGTTACCATAATTTGTTTGACGGCCAAACGGAAGAACCCCAATCAGGTGCCAGAACATATGTTATAGAACAACTCCGTCCTCTTGGCAAATACTAGCAGTTTTCTTGGACCCAACTTAATTGCTGCCTCGAGATCTGGCAACCCTGCCGCCCCTATTAGCTGGAGCTCTAACCTTGCGTGCGCAGGACACGAACATAGAACATGCTCAATCGTTTCTATCTGCAGCTTACACTTCCTACATCATCTCTCTTCAGAGATATGATCCACTTTGTGAGTCTAATATCGTAGGCTTTGCACATGATCTTAGAAATTTTGTAGCCTCGTGCTTTTGTCCACGCCTTTCCTGCTTGATGGATCATATGCAACTCCTGTCTCCTTTTGATTTCTCCTAAACGGATTGGGACGTCTATCGTCGACTCAGCAAGTGTTCCACCCTCCTTTGCCAACTCATCGGCCTTTTTGTTACCTTCTATGCCTTTATGACCGGGAACCCAGTAAAGATGTATGAATGTACGCATAGGGTTACCATGTAAAGGGCAGCTCTATGCTGACATTAAAAAGCACCAGCGGCTCACTAATACCGGAAATACATAGGACGCGCGTTGCTACGCTTGACGCTTTGACAGCGCAATAAAGCAAAAATATCTCAACTTTTTGCTTGCCTCTACATTCTACAAACGTTTTGTATTAAGCTAAGCAATGAGCCAAACGTTGTACGTATTACCTACCGAATGCAATTTAATATATAAGCTGTTCAACAAACTATCTCTAATTGTATGACATGTTATGCCGACACCCGAATAATCGTCTCACTGTCAGTTATGACACATTGCTCTTATTGTATAAAATTTGTCTGTCACATCTTCACCTACTTTCAACGCTTCGTATCTTGTCAGCCATCTGAATACTACCATCACACCAAATACGCGGTTGTATTAGCTAGCAATGTATATACATATGTATGTATATTTACGTGGTGTAGTTCTGGTAGGAGTGGGTGGACGATTACCTGGATAAATCCTCTTATCTTTATCGCTTGTTCAAAATACTACATGTGGCTTATACATATAAATATTTACATATTTACATATACCTCATACCAAATGCCCTTTTTTACTTGTCGTTGACACGCTTTTAATTTTTGAACACATATGGGGAGAGACTGAACTGTCAGTGATTTTACCACAAAATGTGGCTTCATAAAATATTTTGCATGCATACTATTTGAAATTGTTGTATTAAATTTTTTTTTTGTGGTTTCACTTTTCTAATCAACTTTGGAATGCGCCACTTTTGAGAAGCATTATAATATGTTGAGTTAATTGCTTCCTTAAGCCAAACTTTAACCTACGATAAGTGATCTGCCCGATATAACTTTGTAACATTATACTGCTGTGGTTCACCACCACGGTATCACTCTTATTAAATTCCAAAGATCTATTCAAGGATGATATTATCATTAAAGATTTTGTGAAGTGTTATGTTGTTGTGTATTAGCGACAAAGGCACATTCTGTCTATGCGAGGCCCTTCCCAACCGGATAGGTCAACCTAGATTTTGAGTAACTTCCCGTGGAGCAAGATTCTTGAAACATACTTGGGGCGAAGAAAACTTTTGCTAGATGGTTCAGGGATCGTGATATTAAAAAAAACGTCCGATTTTGTAACTTCCCGATAACCTAGAGACCTAAAACTTTACACATAATTTAGACAATTAGTTTTCGCTAGCAACTGCACCAAGGTTTAAGGCGTCGGGCCAACTTGAGTGCAGGCCATATGGCCACAGTAGTATATTGCCATCAAATATAGAGCGAACGTACTACTTGGTTCCGCGCACGACCTTCGAAAGGGATCTTGGGGCCGCAGTAGAGCCGGATGGTTAGCGCAAGGATGCAGAAATGGCATAACATAATGTAGCGAATTTAAGGAAATTCTTGATTATTCTGCACTTTCTGTTAACATTCGAATCGCTAAACTGTCAAATAAATAAGTCAAATATTCAGAATAGCAAAATGTTATTTATTTACCACACTGCTATAGTGGTAATACTTCACAATTAAATTACCCACGTACTTCACTTACAACGTTTGAAAATCAAACTGATTGACCATCACTTGAGATGCGCTGCTTTTATACTCTCAGTTTACCTCGCTCACCTGGCGGCCACCATGGTGTGATGGTAGCGTGCTCCGCCTACCACACTGTATGCCCTGGGTTCACGCCCCGGGCAAAGCAACATCAAAATTTTAGAAATAACGTTTTTCATTTAGAAGAAAATTTCTCTAAGCGTGGTCCCCCCCTCGGCAGTGTTTGGCAAGCGCTGCGAGTGTATTTTTGCCATGAAAAGCTCTCATCGAAAACTCATCTGCCTTGCAGATGCCTTTCGGAGTCGGCATAAAAAAAGTAGGTCCCGTCCGTCCAATTTGTAGGGAAAATCAAGAGGAGTACGATGCAAATTGGAAGAGAAGCTCGGCCTTAGATCTCTTCGGAGGTTATCGCGCCTTATATCTTTAGTGTATATCTTTAGTTTATGTAAAGCAGTGATCGTCAGCTAGTGAAATAATTATTCGCGCTGACTTCACACACTTTATTATTCTCTTTCGTTTAGTATTCGCCGAACAAGCAGAGTAACAACATCAGAGCCTCCTATTGTTTATTTGCGTGTTTCCAAATAGATATTTTGCAAACAAATGCCTATGCGCATAATGTTTTAATGGTTAAATACTAGCAGTATATTTTTTTTTGTGAGACCCAAGCACGAAAATAGTATTTGTATGGTATATTTACGTATTATTTTTTGAGTGTTAGCAAACATCCGTGCATACGTACCTCCTCGTTACTCTTTTATCAACTACTACACCACTACCAGTATAATGATTTTACTCTTACTAAGCCACCGTTTCAATTTTGGTGACCACTGATGTCAAGCCTTATGCGCTCTTTATTGCTGTGTACATGTGTGTGAAATATTCCCTTCGCTTTTAGCTGCTGGTTATGTATGTGGAATATTCTTCGTTGCCTTCTGTGAATGTGTGTATATATATGGCTTGTTGTTGTTGTGGCCATTTATCTATTTACTACCGGCATAGTGACGTATCGAAACTGCTAATATTCGGCTCAATACAATACACGTGTATACCGATGGCTCCGAATTAACAGAATGCAGGCTGCCAGATCACTGCAGTATCTTTCAGGCGGAAATTTTAACAGTGAAGAAAGCAGTAGGAATTCTAGAGGGATCGTGCTTAAGCTGCATTCGCGTCAATATATATTGATAGTCACGCGGCGATCAAGGCAATAATCTTAAAAGGTACTTTATTAAGAAGTGTCCTGGAATGCAAAGAAGCATTGGAGAGACTTCACTCAGGCCGAATAATACATCTATAATGTGTTCCCGGTCGTAAATGAATAGAAGGTAACGAGAAGGATGATGTGTTCAAATCAAAAGGAGGCAGGAGTTACATATGATTCTTCAAGCAGGAAAAACGTGGACAGAAGTGCAAAATTTCTAAGATAACTGCAAATCCGACGACTTTAGACTCGCAAAATTGCTCTAAAGAGATAAGACTTAAACCTCACGATGGGCATACTAACTGACACGGCCTCGTCATTGACAGCAGATGTAGGAAGTGTGAGCTGCAGGAAGAAACGGCTGAGCACGTTCAATGTTCGTATCCTGCGTTCGCAAGGTTAGAGCTCCTGCTACTAGGGGTGGAGGAGTTGCCAGATCTCGAGGCAGCAATTAAGCTATGACCTAGAGAGCTGTTGGCATTGCCAAGAGGTTGGAGTTATTCTATAAGATAATTCCTGATGTCTAATAAAGGCTTTTCTGCTTGATCGTCAAACAAATTCTGGTAACACTATGGCCACGTACAGTCTATGTGAGGTTCTTATTGACCGGCCAGTTCAACCTAACTTAACCTAGACCGAGTTTATATGTACATATATCTATAATGGGATCACTTAATTTTCGTGCTTAACTTTTTATCGGTAAATAAATAACTAGATAATAATCCAGTTTCTAGGGATGAAACATGTGTGGATTTATTGTATCTACATTAGCGCATGTATGGCCTTAGAGCCGTATTAAAAACAACATTTGGGAGAAAAAATCTTCTAGATGCGGCAAGGATCTGGATAATTAGAAACCCGATACGTAGATTTTGGAATCTTGCGATCATCAAAGCGCACCATGATTGTTGAGCTGTCACGGAAAAAATTTCTGATAAGTAGATCGCGACTCCAAGCGAATTTTTGACGCTACTTAGTAGTGAGTGCGTAGTACATTTCACTTGCGCTATTGAGTGAAACGATTTTTGTGTGTCAGGCACGAGTTTGGTGTTATTGGCGCTACTGGCAATGATAACACTGAGCTGATAGTTCAGCTTTTGAATCAGAGAAAGAATTGATGACCCGTGTAAATTATTATGGCCAATAATAGGCTGTGACTTTGAACTAATTAAATGCTGCGGACATAACAACCGGAGTCATTTTTGAGTTGTATATTTTAGATTTAATGCACAATTAATATGGTTGTGTTTGAGCAGCCAAATAATAACAGTAGTATTGCTAAAGTGCTGCTTAGTTGATGGAATGTCGCTAGTTTCCTAGAGATGATCAATAGATTGTCAACATTTCGTTCAGCGAACGCGCGAAATTGCCACATGTGCTCAAATGTTGCTGAAGAACGTTATCCGCTGTCATAAAAAGTAACACTGCTGCAGCTCGAACACACCCTATATCGAGAAAGTAACAAATAGACAACTTAGCTTTTTTTACAAATCGCTTGGCTGAGATTTTCATTTGTTGATTTAACTTAAGCTGTTATGCCAATATTTTTCAGCCAGCTTATTTTCAAATAGGTAATTTTTCCAAAGGCAAAATAAATTACAGAGTTATACAGCCTTTTAAAATCAGCTATGTTGAGGCGGACAGCATAGCAAAAAGTATGGTGAATTCCTGGTACAGCCGTCCCACAATTTCCACAAAGCTTTAGAACTCTACAATCTACAATGTACCATCTTTAATTTGTTGATTCGTCAGCGGTTAAACTGCAGTTAGCTCGATATGAAAATCAGAAATCGTGATGTGGAATATAAGTTAACTCGCCGCCGTTGCCTTTAGGTCCATCCAGATTGGAAACTTATATTAAGCTTCTTAAAAATCGATCGTAAGATTCCAACTGTCATTTGAATTATCTAATTATTTCGACCGGTGCGCCACCTAGTGAACCTTATATCTTTTTTCGTTGCTGTTTTCGCTGTGCTTTGTTATATTTAATTTTATATAAAGGAAATGTTAAACATGTGTTTGGTATCCTTAGTTTTTGATTCGGTTGTATCTCCTTTCTTTCGATTCACTCATTTTATGTACATAAGTACGTATACACTTTCGCATTTTCCCAAACTTTCCACCTATTATCCAAAAGTTTCCGTATAGGCTGATATCCCTGTGGGTGGCGGTGGTGGTATACATGACATGAAATAATATGGCCTCCCTTCTTTGTGTTCTTTCACACGGCTTTCAATGATGTTCAGGTATACGTGTTATGTATTAAATTTTTTTGTCTCTCGTCCTTCTCCGTATTTTCTTTTTTCTTCTTTCGATTTTTGTTCGCGAAGTTATACTTTTCACCCTAAATAAATTCACATCACTTTGCTTTGGGCTCAACAGAAAAAAAATTGATTTAAGATAAACGTAACTTTTTATGTATACTAAGCACTATGTACTGAATTCTCTCCGTTTCCTGTTTTCTCACATCTGTTTTCCCATCCGTTTTGGCATTCGTTTCACAAATTCATAGGGTAGGTGTTGGTAAGGCAAATTGTACCAAAGTTTAGTGTACAGATAATGGCCATCTCTTTAGAGGCAGCATCGTTTAAGTATAATATACTTATGTATGTATGCATTTAAATATATGTGGTAAATTTTTTGAGTTTGTTACCTCTTCGATACACAAATTATTAGGGGTGATGAAATAGTCCTGGGAGTGAAAAATAGGCACAAGTAGCATTTGCGCTCATTTACCTGAACAAAAACGAAAGATGCATATTACCTCTTCACCTCACCACGAAAACTAATACGGCTGTGCAAATATCATTAGAATTGTGAATTACGTCTCTAAGCCCTTCGAAACCAAACGAGGTTTCAGACAGGATGACCCTCTATCATGCGATATCTTTAAGCTGGATAAAATAATAAAAGGATCAGATTTACGACTATGAGCCTGAGCGGTTTAGGGGCTTTCATCTATATCGTTCCGCTTCAATGGAGTGGTACGGGTGGTCATAAACTATCAACCCACTTTATCGAAGCACCGTACCTATTGCATGATTTGCAGCAAGAGTGTATATTCCGCTGTATTTTAACGAAGCCTGGTCGATACCAGGCCGCCTCGGGAGGTGAAGGTGGCCTTACCCCAGCAAGAGGTGAGCTGTGAGGGTGTTTCTTCTTCCACATATTTAACAATAACCCGCCAAGCCTACCATGCCAGGTGTGTGGCTCATAGTAACACTCCTTAAGACTTCGGGGAGTTCGTTTGCGGTTCAAACAAATATTAATAAATCGGTGAGGGAGTAGTAGGCGAGTCCGAAAGGAGAAAAAAAGCGGAGAAGGGTGCGAAGCAGGGAGAGTAACAAAATTATTTCGCAGTACAAGAAAGCATTAAGAATAGCCCAGCGTTTGGGAGCGGAGCGCTTGTATAGGTCCGCGAGGCCGTAGAGGTCTGGCGATGACAGTTAACTGTGAAGAGGATTATTGATCGCTTCAATCACTTTGGATAAAGTCCCCCGAAAGCTCTTAACTTAAAAATCATGAGTCAATTCAGCCACTTCCCGGCTTATAATTCATTTTATTATTTCATGGTATTAATATCACTGAATTAGGATGTGTCAAATTCATCATAAATATTGTGACGTATGTTGACATCACTAGGCTGTTAGTAAATAATCACGCAACTATAAAAACACGAAGCAGCTACTCGTATATACATGTACACATTAAAGCTAGCAACACTTATGTACAATGCAACGAAGAGATCTCTAACACACACACATGTGGTCATCAGCCGAAGTAGTTGCTCACACATCACACATCAGGAGATTCTAGAAGGTGAAACGTCTAGACCTTTGGAAAAATATGCAGACGAGGCAAAAGAGAGTATAAAAGCAGCGCAAGCTGAGGAGTCAGTAATCAGTTTTGATTTAAACACGCTATTGGTACAATTGTGAAGTACTGCCCTCAAAGCAATCTAAATAAAGACCAGTTTACAATACTGAATATTGTGAGTGATTTATTCAACAGTTTAGCGATTCGAACATTAGCAGAAGGTGCATAATATCCAGGATTTTCTTGTTCATCGCATAATGAAGAATTGTAAAAGGAAAGAAAAGTGTAAAAGAAAAAGTTATGGTTAAATATTTTATAATTACACACAATCCTCCTCAATATTTAACAATATTTACAATTAAAATATTACCTTCTACCTATTTCCGATGGTGTTTAATCGAGTTTAGCTTTACTGTATCATTTTTGGTTGCATTTCAAAACAATAATTAATTTATGTTAAACCACCTTCCGCAGGAAGCCCATTTGTGGTGTTTTGTTGAAATGCCCCTAGAATATTTGACAGTGAATAATAAATCAGCGCGTTTAAGGCATGTACGTAGGAGTCTCCATACAATCATGTGTCAATGAATAAATAAACTTTCGTGTCATAATGTGAATCTAAGTATCAATCTACCCTAGAACTATGGTCCCTTCAGATAAAAATACACACTGACCGCAAGAATTAATTCTACACACAGCACATACACCGTACAAAATTTACTTTATTAATTAAAATTAAAACAAAAAAATTTTAAGCGTTGATCATGTTTAAAAACTACCCATTTAATCACTTATCAATAAGTTATCGTAATTTTCGTTTTCTCCATGTTAACTGAAGCTTCGAGTCTCAGTTAAGTCCGAGGAAAAAGTGTGAACAAAAGTCAGCTGGATAGCTGTCGTTTATTTACAATAGATTTTTGCAATTTGTTCTAAAAAATATCAAAAATTATAGATTTAACCGGGGGCTGGTCACCCTGAGCTGGTGAAAACGAAAATGTTCAAGGGAGCTATCTGATAGATTCATATATGTAATACTCCTATATTGCTAATAGAAAATGCTCGCAATGTGTTTTGGATGCGAAATAAAAGCAAGACAGCCTATACAATGTGATTGTAGCAGCATAAGTTTGACAAGGAAAAACTTAAATTTTGGTACATTCGATAATTGAATACAAAACCAAAAACATGTAAACAGCAATATATCGGCACTCTGATGTTGGGGAATGTACTTAGCTTTTTGTAGCAATATAGCAGTATTACATATATGGATAGATTGCCATCCTCCAGGTAAAATCTATTTTAACTGATAATGGCGAAAACAGCCCTTACAAAGTAACAAAGCAGGTAGCCAATCAGTTAAGTTTATTGCGCAATAATGCAAGGCATTGTGTACAAAACAAGTGTAATTATATGCAGCTTTGAAAAGACAGTGAGAATTTTGCCGGGGTTTGGGGTGTTTGTGTGATTGAAAAGTAATGCCTTCTCTCGGCAAACGAAAACCATGCTCTACAAGTCACTTATCGTACTCTTCCTGCTAATATGGTGCAGAAGCAGATGAAGTGGCTCTGGGAGTGCTCGAGAGAAAAGTTCTTCGAAAGATTTACGGACCTCTAAGAGTTGTCGTCGGCGAGTACCGAAGAAGAATTAGGTATGAGCTGTAATAGCTTTACGTAGACATCCAACATATACCAGCGAATTAATACGCAGCGGCTACGCTGTTATGTTAGGCTAATGAAAGATGACGCTCCGGCTAAGAAAGTATTTTTATCGGAACCCGCCTATGGAAGCAGAGGAACGTGCCTTGTCGGACGGCCATCACCGTTTAAACGGTTAAACTCCAATTAAGTAAATAAGTAAATAATCTTTATTTGCATGAGTTATTGGTGCTTTAACCAAAAAAAAAAAAAAAAATGCGATGATGAAGCAAATGCAAAATATGAACAACAAATTGCACTTATGAATTGTCACTTAGTCAAAACGTATCCAAAACAAAAAGTAAAATATCCAAAATGTTAATAAATTCACCAACTCAAATATTTAAAGGTTATCTGTATGGCGAAAAATCAAAAACCATTTGTTTGGCTATGGTATGGTTATGGCTATAGCGTTATGATATGATAGATACCATTGGCCAATTACATGGATTTCCATAAGGTTGGTCGGATCAGCTGTTTTATATGGATATGAGAGTGGCTGGTATGCCTTTAAACATGGAAAACACCTTAAGACCTTGTCTACACACGCACTCATCTAGAGTAAATCCAAAAAAGTTGATCTCGGTCGGGGTCTTGTTTTCGCTTTTGTTTTTTTGAATGATTCTCTTTTATTTGGTTTTACCATTAATGCCCGATTTTTCCGTGCGAGTTTAAACTACGGTTAAAGTTGACTAAATTTTAATCCTGCCACTTCGGCTGCTTAAGCTGAGATGGGCAGCAGAATTTTATGTTACCGAACTAAGTGGGAAGGCCAAACTCTAGTCAACTTTAACTGTAGTTTAACCTCGCACTGAAAAACCGGGTCTAAGAGATAAATCACGGCAACTATCTCCAGGTCTGGGAAAAAGTATTGGCATCGCTAAAATAAATTCATGACTACCCATTGCTGAAGGGAACCCATAAACCATAAATGAAGTTTCTTATTACCGATTAGGTTCGAAAATGAATAAAATCCCATCATTTCAGAAGATCAATTAATCTGCGAAAATTTACCATCATCACTACATTTAAATGCCGTACATTGGCTATTTACCTTTCAAAGAGGGATGCTGCGCGTGTTTTGCTATGATGCTACCAGTGCTGCAAAGTACACGATTTAAATAGAGATCATCAAAAATGTAACAGAATTTAATAGCTAAAAGCAGGGGCGGAAACATTATTTTCGGATTTTTATTACCTGAGTCCGATAGAACTAGTTAAACTCGGACTTTTAAAAATAAAAGTCCGGAAATAAAAGTTAAATCCGGACTTTTATTTTTTAAGGCCAAAATAAAAGTCCGGCTTGATAACAAAGAAACGGCTTACCCGAATTTAATTTTTTTAATTTTTTTTTTTAACTTTTTTAACCAACCAAATTGGCTGCGTTAAAAATCACGAAATTTATATTTCTGGCAATTTTAGTTAAAAAAGAAAATCTGAACTTTAATTAAATACTTTCAAACACGAAAATCTTCTTTATTTATAAATCAAATGACATTTGAGTACTTAGCGTACGTTTTATCACAAGATTAAGAATTACTAAGTCCTTCGCCAGTGGACAGACACCTTCTTATAGAAGTAGATAACCCATTTCACTTGAATGCAACGGAGTTTCGAAAGCTGTACCGACTAACCCCAGACTTGGCTCGCTCATGATATTATTTCTCAACTTGATGGTCAATTAAGGGGTTCAAGAATAACTGCGATATCAACAGAGAAAAAAAGAAATGAATACAGCATTTATTTACCTTTTGTTAAAATAGGCAAAAACTTGCACAATAATGACTTTTAAAAGCAGTTAATATACGGAATTTATTTATTTTTGGCATTCCTTTTGTGCTTTTCGCATTTTTTAGGTTTCGCTAAGCTGTGCTGCCACCTTTCTACTATTAAAACGAAATTTAAATGTCATTTATTTCGAGTCGTTAAAACTAAGCTAGTGAATAAATAGTACAATCGATAAGGCAAGCGACAAAACCGTTAATTAAAATCTCGACAAATCGCATCGTTATAAGTTGTTAGTGAATTCCACTACTGGTATAGATTCGCCTTGGCTCTAAAGCATATATGACACTACTTTATTTTTGCTTGGATTCCGAGCTAAAAAAAATAACGAAACTTTATCGGAACTTCAAAACACAAAAACAATTTGTATCATGAAAAAGCGAGACCACTATCCCCCAAAATTAGTAAGTTTGACATGTTTTTGTTTATGTTTTACATTTTATTTTAACATTAACATTTTTAACAATAAAAACAATGCAAATAGCACGCGAAAAATATTTCGGATTCTAATGGTTCACTTTTTTCACAAGAAAGTTGATTTTAATTGTGTTTTTATGCACCAAATTTTCAAACTAAAAACAAAATTTTCATTTGTCAGAAAAAAATAAAGGAAAAACGGCCGAATGTCAAAAAAACCTATCGAAATGCAAACTGGCTAGTTTGTTTTTAATGAACTAGGTTGTATTTTTAAACGGTTTTATTTAGCTTGAGTTGACAGGCAGGCCGCACGACTGTTGTGAACGAATCTTGTAATTGAAATTTAAGTAACTTCCCGATAAGCTACAAGCTTGAAACTTGGAATATAGTTCAGAACCCGATGACAATGCAATAATAAGAAAAAAAATCGCCGCTAGGTGGCGCAAGGATCGAGATATTCACAAAGATCGTATTTGTGGTCCGACTTGGCTCATGCTTGGAACACATAATACATACAAGAATAGAAAGCGACCTATCAAAAAAATCGCCGCTAGGTGGCGCAAGGATCGAGATATACACAAAAATCGTATTTGTGGTCCGATTTGATTTGGTCCATATTTGGAACACATAATACATACATGAATAGAAAGCGACCTATGATGCCCGATTTGGCTCATATTTCGAACAAATAGTGCATACAGTCCAGTAGAAGTGACATCAAAATATTTTGGAGTTGGAGGAGGGACAAGCATACGTGGCGCAGAGTCGAGTAAAGTCTTTGGAAGGATTATGTATTGAGGACTTAGGTTGTAACAAATTGTCAGGAAAGAGTCCTTGTAATAATGAGTCACTAAATGAACTAAATAGAATGAGAAATAATAAGCAATTAAATAAAGACTAAAAACTTGAAAATAAAATAATTTAAAAAAAATTTTTAAGTTAAACGGTTTTATTGAAAACAATACTTACATGAAATAATAATAATACGAAAAGCTAGAAAATAATTAGGTAGGTCCTAGGTACTAGTCATCACACTCCTTATCAATCTAGGGCGTTGATCAGACAATTAAATAAAAGCGTTGGACGCGTCATATTTCTATTGATAGTCATAAGTAAAACCAACTGAACCTTAATCAGGTTATGCTACGCCTCACATTTTTAGAAATTTCACGCGCCCAACGCTTTTATTTAATTGTCTGATCAACGCCCTAGATTGATAAGGAGTGTGATGACTAGTACCTAGGACCTAGCTAATTATTTTCTAGCTTTTCGTATTATTATTATTTCATGTAAGTATTGTTTCCAATAAAACCGTTTAACTTAAAAATTTTTTTAAATTATTTTATTCTTGTATTTCGTTAGTTTTTTGAAATATAGTTTACACACTCACACCAATACTGAAGCCGTATTAGGAGGGAGCGCGACAAAAAATTGAAGATAAAATACAAGAAAAAATACACGAAAATAAAGTAGAGTCATATAGGTATAAGTAAAATCAAACATTTGTGATGTTTCAAAAGCAATCAGTTTAAAATTTTTTAAATAAGAAAACCTAATTTTTTATTGTGTACCGAAATTCAAACAATAAAATAGGGGCCACAAAGCCGATTTGATGATTAATGTCTCCAGGTGGGGGTTGTTGCTTTTATATATCTACATACATAAGGATGAAGGTATGTATTTACTTGTACCACCCTTTCACTTATAAAACAATTGTGACATTTTTGTTATGACGCGTGACTAACAAAAACTGATACACACTAAAGGTATGAAACACACCTCAACGCACGCCTACATCAGACAAATATAATTAGATATTGAAAATAAAATAAAAAAACAAAAAAAACCAAAATTTAGTTGAATGCTAGACGAAAAAAATAATTCTTTCGAATACAAAGGCAAAGAAACCCAAAATTTAGGCACGTTATCAACTAAAACGGAAGGAAACATAAAAGTTTCCAAGTTGGTTCGAAGCTTATAAAATTATAGTTCAACAAATAGTTATTTGATGACTTTCATCGCATTAGTCAACATGTTGCTAATTGACCAGCCGTAAAGTCAGTCATAATAAACATAAAGAAAAGAAAATCCAAAACATTGAAAAGTCGATGGATGACATGTTTGAAGTTATAAAGTACGATATTTGTGGTTATATTAGCATATCCGGTAACACTTAAGTGCGTACGGTATGTGCACAACTTGCACTTTGTTGCTACTTTTATGATTCGGCTAATAAATAAGCACGTACTACGTTTTATTTGTAGGACTTTACTTATTTGTTTTTGTGCTATATAATACATTTTGCGTTTTTTCTACTTAATACAGAAAGCGCTAAACAAGTTTTTATTGGCCAGAAGCTTGTTAGTGCCTAACAGCTGATGCAACTGATTTTTAATATGTCAATTCGTTTCTTTCATTATTTGAAAATATTTACATAATCTTATTGATGACAACTGATTTTTAAATTTCCAGGGATGGACTTAACATAAGGCTTCCTGCGATTTACAACGAGATTGACTGAATTTTTGTATGCGTGCGTGTCGGGTATTTGACGCTTGCCCCGCGATCATCAAATAAAAAGCCATCAATCAACATTTGCATTGAGAAACCGTAGCGTTCGGACGTGAATATGTCGTCATCGGATGTTGATTTTTTTTACCTGCAATTACCGAATTATTAAATAATAAAAAAATTAATAAAAAGTTTATTAAATAATAATAAAAGCTTTACATTCCATAAAGCTGGTAAACATTGATAACTTTCAATAAATTTTAATATGAATTGCTGTTCTTCCACGCACTTGTTCATTTTGAATGTCGACACAAACTAAATACAACACTGCTGTTTTGTCAATCACAACCCTCGACTATCAAATAAGCAAGCGTCAAATGAAAAAATCAAAAATTTTTGATTTTCATCAACGTGTAGCCGACAACAAATACGTGTGTCACGACAGAAACGATATAATATAGAGACATTGCATAGACGAAAAATCGTGTGAGGCAAGCTTCACAAAATTCTAGTAGGTCACATTCACCACTTACCACAGCAGAATTTGTTAAACTACCACTGTCTGTATTTGTAATTTAATACTTTTTATTCAGGTAATGTGTTCAGAATTTTAACTTTTACTCTCTAAAACTCCAATCAGTGTATTTCTGTGCTTAAATTATGTTAAAAATTGTGTTAAAGTTTTTGGTGTGGTGAAAGTGACCTACTAGAATTTTGTTACTCTCCGCTGCTTTCCACCGAAGTTCGGGCATGCAATATCTTTATATTCAAAAATGTTTGGTCACGAAGTCACCCGACTGCACAACACACACAAAATTCAGTCAATCTCGTTGTAAATCGCAGGAGGCCTTTAATCTGAGTGATTCGTTTCTGTTAATAGAACTTCAGTTGCTAAATGTTTCATATGGCTGTGGTAAATTTATTTTGTGAATAAGCGGAAATCTAACAAGTACGGAAGGCTAAGTTCGGGTGTAACCGAACATTACATACTCAGCTGAGAGCTATGGAGACAAAATAAGGGAAAATCACCATGTAGGAAAATGAACCTAGGGTAACTGTGGAACGTGTTTGTATGACATGGGTATCAAATGGAAGGTATAAAAGAGTATTTTAGAAGGGAGTGGGCCGTAGTTCTATAGGTGGACGCCTTTTCGAGATATCGCCGAAAAGGTGGACCAGGGGGACTCTAGAATGTGTTTGTACGATATGGGTATCAAATGAAAGGTGTTATTGAGTATTTTAAAAGGGAGTGGGCCTTAGTTCTATAGATGGACGGATTTTCAAGATATCGCCATAAAGGTGGACCAGGGGTGACTCTAGAATGTGTTTGTACGATATGGGTATCAAATTAAAGGTATTAATGAGGGTTTTAAAAGGGAGTGGCCGTTAGTAGTATATGTGAAGGCGTTTTCGAGATATTGACCAAAATGTGGACCAGGTGACCCAGAATCACCATATTTCATCCCTTTTTTCGTATTTGGTATAGAATTATGGAATTTTTTTCATTTTTCGATATCGAAAAAGAGTGCATGCTCATAGTCGGATTTCGCCCATTTTTAATACCAAGATAAAGTGAGTCGAGATAAGTACGTGAACTAAGTTTAGTAATGATATATCGATTTTTGCTCAAGTTACCGTGTTAACGCCCAAGAGGAAGGGCAGACGGTCGACTGTGTATAATAACTAGGCGTGGCTTCAATCGATTTCGCCCAGAAAACAGTTATCGGCATAGAAGCTATGCCCCTACCAAATTTCACATGGATTGGTAAATTTTTGTTCGACTTATGGCATTAAAAGTATTCTAGACAAATTAAATGAAGAAGGGCGAAGCCACGACCATTTTGAAATTTTCTTTTAATTTGTATTTTGTTGCACCATATCATTACTGGAGTTGAATGTTGACATAATTTACTTATATACTGTAAACATATTACATTTTTTGTTGAAATTTGACTTAAAAAATAGTGTGCGTGTTCATCATCCCATTTTGATAATTTTTATTTAGCGCGCATAGGAGTAACGTTCCTGCCAAATTTCATCATGATATCTTCAACGAGTGCCAAATTACGGTTTGCAAAACTTTTGAATTACCTTCTTTTAAAAGTGAGCGGTGCCACTCCCCTTGTCCAAAATTTTACAAATTTTCTATTCTGCGTCATAAGGTCAACCTACCTACCAAGTTTCATGGCTTTATCCGTCTTTGGTACTGAATTATCGCACTTTTTCGGTTTTTCGAAATTTGCGATATCGAAAAAGTGGGCGTGGTTATAGTCCGATTTATTTCATATTAAACAACGATCTGAGATGGGTGCCCAGGAACTTACATACCAAATTTCATTAAGATACCTCAGAATTTACTCAAGTTATCGTGTTAACGGACAGACGGACGGTCGGACGGACATGGCTAAATGAATTTCTTCTTTCGGCCAGATCATTTTGATATATAGAAGTCTATATCTATCTGGATTAGTTTATGCCTTTACGGATTCTCGTTATGCGAACAAAGTTATTATACTCTGTGAGCTCTGCTCAGCTGAGTATAAAAATGCGTATTTTTCTTGCTCTCCACTGTTCTGTGCTTTGATGACCTTTGGTTTTACTATACCGGTTTTCAACTTGATTATAAACAGATGGCTTCATAACTTTTTTTAATATACTTTGTTACTCTTGCCTTTGGCCGAGACACAATGAAGTTTTTAATATAGATGCGTTCAACGCAATCTTGTGCATTCTATCGCCACAATCACGCAAGATTTTGCGCTTGTAAATATGAAGGAACTTCAGACATGGCAATTGAAGTTTATTTCGCCCTGGCCATTCACATACAAATTTTTGCGAGTTACTGTTATAAACATTCTCACTATACAAGAAATATATTCCTAACATAGTTTGTTTCCTATTCATGTGTTAAATTGCAGTTTTTAACTGTGAAAAATGTTAGAAAAGTTACCAACGAGTGGGAGAAATAATTTCATTTGCAAAGTGTGAAAGCACCCTTAGCCAAAGTAAATGTCAAATTCTTATGCTTTGCTTGCAACAAAATTTTAAAGTTGGCTTATTTTGTCATGTGAGATGGCGCCAGTGTCGTTCAATCTGTCGTTCTCCATAAAAATATGCGTGCAATCTACTCATAATGCATAAGATTGAGTTAAACGTATCTATATGAAAAACTGTTTATGCGACGGGGCTTTTATTCTTGCTTAATGCCATGACTAAAGTAAATGCAACTCTTTCAGTTGATTCAGTAGCCTTAGATTTCAAGAAAATACATTTGTACAGAAATAATTCTTCCCACTGTTTATTTCTTAAGGCAAGGATAGACCCGATAACCCATTTAAAGTAAATCTAATCTCTTTTTCACTACCCTACCTAAGTATGAAGAAAAGCAACTGGAAGTTTTATGATGGCATCTTTTCTATGCGCCTTCGAATCTAGAGCAAATTCAGTGTAGCGATGCCTAAAAATATTGTAACGAATTTAGGGAAATTCCGCTTATTCCAAACCTTCTGCTAACGTTCGAATCGCTCAATTGTTGAATAAAAAACTCCAATATTAAATAATGCAATATGGTCTTTATTATACTACTTTGAAAGTACTTCACAATAACACTTATATCAAAACTTAGATCAAAACTGATTAGTCATGCCTCAGCTTGCGCTGCTTTTATACTCTCGGTTTCCTCGTTCACCCATTTCTCCTAAGGTCTAGTAATTTTGGTAACCAGCCATATACATGTATATTTTGTAGTTTGTAGCCATATTCGTGTGTATATGTGAGTACTACTTCGGCTGATGATTACATGTGCTTGTGAGTATCTCTCCGTTGCCTTCTATGAATGTGTAAATGATTACTGATTTGTTTACGTACATACGAGTGGCTGCTTAGTATCGGCTTAGTGATGCTAGTGTTCGTCCCACTGCCCTCAACCTAAGTTTGATCGTCCCGATCAGACAAATCTCTCGATCTAACCGCTGCTAGCCTCTCCAAATGAACCACCTTTCTATTTCGTGGTTTCCCAATGGTTTGTATGCGGTAGATGGTATCACTGATCCTCTTCACAACCTTGTACGGGCCTTCCCAACTGCATCAAAAATTGTATGGAACACCTTTCCGCCGGTGAGGGTTGTATAACAGTACCAAATCTCCCTCCAAGAAACCTTCCGAATTATTGTTCTTGTCGTACCTGTGGTTCATCCTACTACTCATTATCCTGGACCGTTCCCTCACACTCTGTTGTTTGGCCAATGAACTACTTCGCAGATCTTGATCTTGACGGATTGACTTTCCTTCGTTTTAGTGCGTCCATTTGGGTTTGTCAATGGCAGTGTTTCTCTCGCAGATATCTTTGATTTTGCTTTGTTTGGCCCATTCGCTCCATCAACCTTTGCCCGATCTACTTCCTTGGACTTTGGTGGTCTTTGTCGAATCGCCTCCACCATTACTCGCTTACTGCTGAACCCTTTCTCCAAACTGAAGTTGAGTGGTACATCCTAGTTCTTATAGCGAATATTCCTTCTTTGCATATCGATCTTGATGTCATGGTCTACCAAGAAGTCCACTCCCAATATGAATTCATCAACAATCTCCGCCACAACGAATTCGTGTAGAACCGTGAACTTTCCAATTAAGACTTCATATATCACTTCTCCCTGGACTTGGTTATACTCGCCAGTGACCGTATGCGACCTTGCTCCAGGTAATGGCTTTACTCTCCTGTTGACCAAATCAGATCGGATTAAGGAATGGGATGCGCCCGTATCTACAGTCAGTACACGCTCCTTGCCATCCACATTTCCACTTACGGTAAAATGCTCGATTTTCTTCCGATTTGTGATACAGAGATAACGGGACATTCCACAGCTGGAGCTAGCTCTCGATCTTTACATCTGACTCGCCCTTGCTCATCTCCTCCAGCTTTGTTCTTAAGACAAGAAGACACAGAAGCGATGCTGTTTCCTGCATCGGAGCATGTGATAACGTTTCTGTGAATGTAGGTTTTGGCTTTCTGTATGGTGCTCGCTTCGATATCCCGTATTCCATTAACAAAGCTCTGGAAAGCTCCTCTTTCGGTGTATTCCACGGATGCGTCCGCATTCGCTAAATGTGCCAGCCTTTCAACATCCGACGCAAACTCTTTCAATGTTTCACCAGGCCTCTGGAAGCGGTTCAGTAACTCCATTTGGTACATCTGTTTCCTATGCTCGCTTCCGTAACGTCTCTCTAGAGCGATTTGATTTGTTTACGTACATACGAGTGCCTGCTTAGTATCGGCTTAGTGATGCTAGTATCGCTTAGTGATGCTAATATTCGTCACAATATTCAGACCATACTAAAGTTGCCACTTTTTCCCACTCACAGCCACCCATCAACTACAAATCTAGTTTAGGTATGCAACCCAAACAATAAAAATTATAACTGATAATATGTAGACAAGAAAAATTTGTTAAATGAATTTACTAAACAGAAGTTGCTCAAAGAGCCTCAAGCCGATGAACTCGTATTCGAATTAACATCAGGGACAAAAGAAATTCGTGCAGTTAATAAACTTCTATCGTTAAAAAAGTCGTAAAAAAATCAAGTAAATCTAAATTAGGTATAAGAAACTTGTGCCGGTTTTAAAATGAAAGTAATAAATAGTAAAATGCAAACAAGAGATCGAAATAATAATAAACCGGTTAATAGTAATCAGCAACAATCTCAACGAACACCCAAAACCACAAGAAATGTGAAAAATACACCACAGAGCTAACAACAAGCGACTATTGAAGCATGACAGTGCGCAAGCGTAAGAAAACCGCAGTCGAACATCAGAAAGTCCAAAAAGAGAATACGGCTAAAGCGGCAGTTACCCACGAAGATACGTAAAAAAAACGTGTCAGCTGACACGACCTAACTTATGAGTGTGCAGCGTAAGCGAAAACTCACCGACGTTCAACGCACTTACGTACGAAGCCCGGAACGTAGAAATCAAAACAATTTTGATTTTTTCTGTAAGAACGTGTCAGCTGATCGCTCTCTCACAAGACAGAGTTGCCTAGTAAACTTTTGTGTGCTATGTTTGGACCAATTGCAGTTATTATACAAAACGGCCTAATGATTGTTTAAAATTTTGTTGAAATATCCCAAAATTATTATATAAAATTGGAGGTTACAAATAAATGAACTAGAAATTGCTATTCAGTTTTGTTTCTGCCATTTGCACCATGAAAAATTGTAATTCCAAAAGTTGATGTTTCCATAAGCATGCATGCAAACTGGTCAATGGCAACAGTGCTTTGCTGTAAATAATACAAACTCAAATATGTTATGTACATGTACACAGACGCACACATTGATTCCTACGGGCTTGAGGGTTCGGTCAAACGTGTTTCGTACGACAAATGTCCGTATGTACCATAGTGTACAAGTACAAGTGTGTTGACTTATCTGTCAAGCATTCTGACAGGCACTCGCTGGATTCGGAATGACAGCGAATTCAATAGGTACACTATGGTATGTACGGCACACGTCGGTGGGTAACTGCCGCATAAGTATGTACAAGAGAAAAGTGTCAAAAATGACATTGCGGTTGCTACCAGTGGTCAACACTATTGTAACAGCACAACGACAGATATCGCTAATTCAATGTGGCTGCGCTGTAAAAGCGATAATACAAATTTTTAGACAAAATTTACAAGTTTAAAACGGAACAAACTTTACGATTATAATAAATCAGAAGTCGAATTTAATTTAAAGTTGATTTTATTTTTATATATGCAACGTTTATGTTGTGAATCGAACTACATAAGTTCAGCAATCAAATTAAATGCATCTTCATGTGCATTCACAGTAACAACCTAACAATATCAAAACTGAAAAAAAAAATAATAAAATAAAAAACACCTGCTTTTGCATGCGGGCGTCAGATAAGGTCGCATCAAAGATTATCGAAAAGTAAGATGTTACAGGGACGAAAAATCGTGGGAAGCAAGCTTCACAAAACTTCTAGTAGGTCACATTCACCACTTACCACAGCAGAATTTGTTAACTACCACTGTCTGTATTTGTTATTTAATACTTTTTGTTCAGGTAATGTGTTCAGAATTTTAACTTTTACTCTCTAAAACTCCAATCAGTGTATTTCTGTGCTTAAATTATGTTAAAAATTGTGTTAAAGTTTTTGGTGTGGTGAAAGTGACGTACTAGAATTTTGTTACTCTCCGCTGCTTTCCACCGAAGTTTGCGCCTGCAACATCTTTATTTTCGATAATATTTGGTCACATGTGGGTTGCGCTTGCAAGCGGTGACATGGTTGTCGCAGGCAACTCAGCAAGCATGCATATTTAATACAAAGCATGATACGTCCATAATAACATTTGTAGTTTTTGCGCGGTAGCTGTAAACGAGCTCATATCAATGCAAACGACGAATAAATATATCTATCATCGCTGTTGGCACTGATGTTTGCAGTGTTTGTTGTTGTACTTCGTTTTTTATGTATGTCAACGTCGTCGGCGTATTTGTGGCTATTTAATAGTATGCAAATCTCTTTTTCCTGTCATACCACACATCTTTCCTAACCTGCCACAAAAAAGCAATAAGCACAAGTATTAAATCGGCAGAGCACGAAAGTGCTTGCATTTATGTATGTAGTGTAATTGTTGTTTAAGGTGCAATATGGCGAGCAAATATCTTGCTAATTTTCTTCCATTACGGTATTAAAGAAAGTAAATTTCGTTGAAGTCTAAATATCAATTTATAAATTGCTTAAATCTAACTTAATTTTAAAGTACCTATTATGAGAAAGCTGCCCATTCATATATTTAAAAATATTGTTCGTTCTGAATATTGTTTTATTTGTGTTGAACAGTTAAAGCAGTACGATCACACAAATTGAACACATAAATTAATTATCCTTCCCAGGATAGTCGGTTTTAAGTACCTGATTTGTATCTAATTAAGTACTGTACGTTGGCAGCCCAGCCAAAAATCATCCGAGAATGCTTTTGCTATAAAAAGTGCACATCAATGCATAATTGTGCGCTGTCAGGATAGTGACAAGTGTTATACTAATTTCACACAGACGGCTTATTGAATAATAAAGGCAATTTTCTACATTAAGACGCTTATTGAGCTCCCTACAAAATTCGTATCTATTATTATTTCATTAGTAGCTAATCGAATGCCTAATGAAGTCAAAAGCACAATGCAACTCTGTTGGCAGCGTTCCGCTTCCGTTTCCGCTTCTTAGTTTTCAAGGCAAATGTCATTGTCTGCATGGCGGAACGATACAAGGTGGCCGCATCGAACAGCTGATTATAACCTTTTTTATTTGATTTGATACATCCACTACCGGCGCAGTACGATTTTGACATTTGTCCATCGAATTTACAAGTACATGGAATTTTGTTTGTTTGTAGGTATGTCACCATGCTCCCACCTTGTATCGTTCGCCATGATTGTCTGTCTCATCCTTCATACTAATCGAGCAGTTACTTCTGTGTGAAAGCAAAAAATTTACGATTTCATTAGCAGGTGAAATGAGATCATTAAGTTTCTGTGTGAAAACAGTATTAGTTCGACGCAATGTATGGAAACACTTTTCCAGCAGATGTGAGCATTAATATAATAGATGTGTCGCTGAATTCGGTCGATTCTTGCAAAAAAATACGTAAAAGCTTATACACAAAGCCATCCTTAAATGTAAGTAGATAAAATATATCACACCCTTCACATTCCAAAGTTCTTGCATATTTTTTCCGGAAATAGATTTCTAATACACACACACACACAAAATCCCTTCCGAGAAAATCCAAGAAGAATTTCGTATGGTTTCTTTTGTGGAAAAAAAGCAGCCAAGTAATTTTGACATTTCGTTTATCTCTCTGTCCTCTATGAAGTGGCATCACTTCCCTGCAAGACACGAACGTCAGATTCAGCTATGCATTAAAGGAAAATTTGTTAAAATTACAATTTCGAACTGTAAATGCCCTTAAGTTAGGGAGAATACACATAATAAAAGAAAAAGAACACTTATGCTCAAATGGAATTGAAAATCCATCAAAAAACTCATTAATACAGTCACTACTATCCCTTATATTTACCCTACCGTGTTCTTACTGGGTTGTTGTTTAAGAAATAATCCTCGTGTTCCAATGGTACATGAACCAGATACGGATAGAGATTTAACATGCAAATGCAGCAACAATGTGAACCATATGGATATCCGTATCTGGTTCATGTACCATTGGAACACGGGGAATGAGACGCACATATGTTTCTCAGCGAAACCTGGGTTCCCCTGTGCACGTTTACTCAAGAATCCTTAGAAAAAGGTAGCAGAAAGCGTATCAGTTTTTTTGAGAGATGGATACTACTTGACAAACGAAATATTTCTGAACGTTTTTTTTGTATGGAATTTTTCATTTCTTGCGCTGTGGATACCCCACTTAAAGCCCGATATGCATCATTTCAAATATGAACTTGTAAACTATGATCTTTCAGTATATGTAATTCAGCACAATTTTTTACATTACTATATACAGTATGTAAAAGTACACAAGCCCCTTCACTTAAATTCTGCCAATTATTTAATAAAATAATAATAAATTACAAACACAATTTGTGCTGTTGTTCGTTGTATACAATACAGCAAAAATGTCGGTGAAGCAAATTATATCTATTCTAGCTTTTGTGATTCGCGAAAGCACTGACTAAATAAAAAAAAAAACACAATTAAAATCAAATTCCAACGCAATACACACAGCTGGATCAAAATATATAAATATATACATATGGGATTTTCCATTGCTACGGTCGCTAAACTTGTGTGCAAAACTTTTATAATTTCAAACAAAATTGTCAAAGTAATGATTGGATCATTAGACGCTAAAAATTCCGCAAGAAGTAAGAAATAGAGTCAGGCAAATTACAAATAAAAAAAGTAATTGGTAGAGCCCAGGAAAGGTCAACATTTAAAATTGACAAATTGTGCGAAACTTATTTTCGTACCATACGCTGTAAAATTTTCCCACTAAACTCAATAAAACCATCTTACCATATCTAAATTTGAAATTGCATCCATTGATACTGTGATCAAAGAAAAAAGAAGTCTTAACCCTTTTTGATTTATTGCATTTTTGAATGTTATGGTCGCGAGGTTGTTACTTTTTTAGTGTATTTTGGGCGATATCTACACAACCGGTTACTACTATATACAAATGAAAAGCGTCATATCTAGATAGCTTATACAGCTCCTTTCATGTGATATCAATTTTTAAAATATCTTACGGTCATGCAGGTCCAAACTTTGGTCAAAATTTCGAAAACGAGGGCTAATGAACCAAATGTTACGGTCGCGTGAGTATAGAAAGTTGGAAGAAAATTAAACGGTCTAACATTACTCATTGAAGTTTGGGTATTGTTAAATTTAGCTGCTACTTGACACCTATGCAAAGAACTAAATTTGCGAGAATTCTAGTTCCCATGTTATTAAATCTTTTCCACTTTTTCTGTTACGGTCGCGACACCAGTTCTTTTAAATTTGAGACATTTACTGTGAGTCGTACATTAACCTGGTCGATTTGTATGGACGAAAGTTAACCTCTCTGAAGTTGGCAAGACAACTTTTACGTGGAAAAAAATTACCTATTGGGAAAATTGCCGTAAATTTGCCGTAATTTATCCGTGAAACAAAAAAATTTGCCGTGGCCATGTTTTAGAAAATACAGGGTGGCACGCTAACTTCACGTGAAGTTAGCGTGCCACCCTGTATTTTCTAAAACATGGCCACGGCAATTTTTTTTTGTTTCACGGATAATTTACGGCAAATTCACGTGCAAAAATTATTTTCCTAACTGGTGTCTAAGGTCGTTTTCGAAAAGTGGCACGCTGACTTCACGTGAAGTTGGCGGTTCATCATAAAAAAAAATTTTAAATTTTTTTTTTTTCGAAGTTATAAAATATGCCACTTATGTACGGCAAATTTACGGCAAATTCGTGTGCAAGAATTATTTTCCTAGCTGGTCTCTAAGGGGGTTTTCTGAGGGTGGCACGCTAACTTCACGTGAAGTTGGCGTGCCACCCTGTATTTTCTAAAACATGGCCGCGGTAAATTTTTTTGTTTCACGGATAATTCACGGCAAATTCGTGTGCAAGAATTATTTTCCTAGCTGGTCTCTAAGGTAGTTTTCAGAGGGTGGCACGCTATCTTCACGTGCAGTTGGCGTGCCACCCTGTATTTTCTAAAATATGGCCACGGCAAATTTTTTTGTTTCAAGGATAAATTACGGCAAATTCACGGCAATTTTCCCAATAGGTAATTTTTTTCCACGTAAAAGTTGTCTTGCCACCTTCAGAGAGGTCGAAAGTTAACCGATATCGCGCCATCGATTTTTCGATAGGATTTGGGCTCAGGAAAAGAAGTTCCACGTATACCCAAAAAAATAATTTTCGAGCCTGCGAAAAAAAAAATGGCGAAAGGGTCAATTTTTCTACCAAAACACAAAAAATATTTTTTTTTTTTTCAAAAAACTGGTGTAAAAACGTTGGCAATAATTTTTTTTTTCCTGAGCCCAAATCATATCGAAAAATCGATGGCGCGATATCGGTTAATAAATCGTCCCAGTCTATCCAAAGATCTTTATATTTGTTTCGAATAAGGGAAGAAGCTTTTCAAATTCATCGCAGCTTAATTTTATGTTTGTAAAAGAAGGAGAACCTTGTAGAAAGTGACTGCAACTACGATTATGATTTTAAAGATTTTTCAAATTATCTTTTTACTTTGAACCGAGCTTGCAACCTCGTCACAATATCAATAACAATTGCAAACATTTTTTAATAATAATAAAGTAGCTTTACGTGAACGTATGTAAATGTTTTGGTATCATGTATAATGCAAATTATTTATTAGATCAGAGGGGTCTGATTTGGTGGAAACTCCCATCTCGCATGTATTAAATAAATAACTGTGCAAGCGAGCGTGCTCGGAAGGCGAGTGCAAAGTGATGCTTTTGAATAAATGCGTAACAAATATATCGCTCATTTACTTCAATAGTGTCATAACTAAAAAAACATGACTTTTGAATTAATAACATATAAACGTAGCCAATAACATGATCTATGCTGTATAAAAAAAAAGGTTTGTGATCCGTTAAAAATTTAGCACGTGCTATACAAATGAAAATATGCCTCTATAAGCGCAACATATGGCAGTTAAAAATCTTTGAATGGCTCTCCTGGAAAAGTGTGTTTTTTGAGTTATGACACTATTGAAGTAAATGAGCGATATATGATTTTTACTTTAATGGTGTAAAATAAGAACAACTTAAAGTGATCAGAGACTACGCGTCTTAGGCCCGTTTTCACCATCTCTAGTTTGGTTAGATTTTACCTGGAGGATAGCAATCTACCAGATATGTAGCATTCTTTGACATTTTCGTTTTCTCCAACACAGGGTGACCAGCCCACGGTTAAATCAATAGTTGTGAATATTTTGTAGAACAAATTGGAAAAATCTATCGCGAATACATGAAAACTAGTCGAGACAGCTGACTTTGATTTACACTTTTTGCCTACCTTTTCCTAACGCATAGCTTCAGTTAGCATGGAGGAAATGAAAATTTCGATAACTCATAGATAATGTGTAGCTGAAGATGGTGAAAACGGGTCTTTGTTATGTTTACGTAGCCAATTTCTAGTAAGATCCAGTATAAATTGTTACAAGTTATCATGTTGTGGCATATCAAAAATTCGCAAAGTTGTGGCCTTTAAGGGGTTATATGCACTTGCTGGGTTCAAAAAAATTCCATTTGTCGATTTTACATACCGTGCAGAATCTGTTCCTAAAATTTCACGGGGTTCGTAAAAACCAAAGTTTCAGCCGATTATACCTCGCTGTATCGCACTACGTTGCAATTTTAACCGATACTTTAAACTCGATTATCTCAAAATGTCGTGTTTTTTTGAAAAGTGCTGTTGCGTTGAGCTCGTTTTCTCGAACACCATTGATCCAATCGATTGGAAGCTTTCGCACGATTGTGCATATCGTCAGCTTATATTCAATAACCTTCATCAGCAAAAACTCAATTTTTCAGGAGAGCAAAAAAACTGTTTAATCAACTATTTTGCAAAGTGCGAATAATACGAAGTACCCCATTGAGTAATAAAATATTACTCTAGCTAACTGAGCTAGTTTTTTGTTTAAATTTTACTTTAATTTAGCTTAGAAAGCAGATAGAGGTTATTGCAACTCCAATGAAAACTATTTTTGTATAAAATATTGTTGATAGAGGATTTTGCAGTATAAAGAAAACATAGATTTTTCGGTTTGTATGGTGTATGCTGGCCCAGATTTTGAACCTGCCGTAGCAGTATAGTGTGAAGAGTGCTTGCTTTCCATACACAAGGGCCTGGGGGCAATTCCCGTGATAGACGCTATCAAAAATGCAAAAGCGCCAGAAGCATGGTAAGCATAATATTTCTCCCATGGGAAAATTTTAAGCAAAAATTCCTTTCTTGGCAGATGCCTTCGGTCAGTTTGCAAAAAAAAATTTGAGTAATAAACTGTCGGAATTAAGTTCATTCCAATTATTTATTATTATTATTTTTATTATAGGTATTAAACATTAACATTATGGATCATACTGGAATTGAAATTTTTTAATCGCATTTTTTTAAATTATCATAAAAAGAATGATATTCAGTTGGAATTACTGCTTTTAGCTGTTGTAAATGTCTCCATTTATTATAAGTGATTGTTATTGTATTATTATGTAGCTGCTTTGGTGGGTTCTGACCTGAATACTCCTTGATTCTTGCATGCAAATTCTTGTAAATATCATCTAAGTACAACTTGAGAGCTTAAAGGTCTGACACCGTAGGATCTTTTCTGGTTACTCCGGGTCTTATACTCGAAAAACGGAGAAGTTCTCTATCGCTGTAGTTTTTAAAAAAGTCGTAGTTTAAGTATACAGCTTCGAAAGGCTTATTAATAGTACGATTATTAATTTTTACAGTTTTTCGAGCCTCTTTTGTTATGTTAATATAGTCGTTTCGTAGATATATTGATTGGTTTTTAATTTTTTTCTCGATTTTTGCATGTGCACTGTAACATTCCATTTGCGTATGACCTTTTTCTAAATACTTTTGTTCTATAACTTTATTATGTTCTATTGCAAAAATCGACAACGCATTAGATAAGTAATTGTTCCGCAACCATCAGAATAGGTGATGATCGGTAATGCATCGGATAAACAATTGATTTCTCAATGATGTATGACACAAGAAATGAAAGAGGAAGCCGATAAATCTCCATTAGTTTCGTTCCACCAGTAATTTGTACATTCATGGTTGGCTATATTATAGATAGTAAAGTTATGGACTTGCAAACGCTGCTTATAATAAATCGATGATGCGTTTATATTAGGGCAAAGCTTGACGGCTTGAGTATTGTAAAAACATGGCATTGTCCTTATTGACCTCTTATTTTATCTTGTTGCTTTTCAAGATGAGCTCGCTCTTTTCTATAAATATGTTCGCTGTATTCGTGCTCGGAAATTTGTTGAGCCTTGTATCCAACACATTTATCGAGGCATGAAAAGCACTAAATTATTTTCGTCGAAAACTTTTGAGAACGTAAATATAGACACGGGTCTCATTGCATGTTCTGAACACTTCTCACGATAATTTTTAAAAACATCGGCTTTGGTTCTAAATATTGCTGCGATATATTTTTTGTTTATATTACTACGACAATAATGACTTTCCATTTTGTCCAATTTTTTTAAATATTCGTTTAGGTACCCTTTCGATTTACAGATCTTTGAAGTTCTTTTAGTGCAAGATGGCAAAACACCGTTATTGCATTTTTTCAAAAAACCTGTTACCACACTAGTTTTTAAAGCTAAAGTTGAAAGAAACATTGATCTACATACTTGCAGTGCTTGATTGTCGTGCTGCAGTCGAAAGATAAAGCTGTTGCGTCTTACTGAATCTTCCACATAGATTCTTTTCTTTTCTATCTGTGACACATAGCTCTCTATAAAAACTAATTTCGCTTCCCACGACATATTCCAGAATGATTTGAAGATGTTTAATCTGCATTCATCGCTGAACTGCCCACAGTACCTGGCCTTGCTTTTCAGGCATGCTGATGAAGTGCACTTGGGCCCAATTGACCTAGCTGGTTTTGGCCATAATTGTTTATAGTTTCCACTTTTTGTTGGAAAGCCCAAATACTTCTCACCCTTCTTTCTTTTCCATGAGTTAGCCTTTCTTTTATTAGAATACGGGTTGTGGGCTCGCTTCCTTCTTCTTACCGGTGGGTTTAGTTCCTCACCTTCCGAATCTATCCAATTTAAATTCCATTAACCAGTAATACTTACTAATTTATTATATTTGCTACCTGCGATACTATTGTAACGAATTTGCTGCAAATCCTCTTATTTGCAATCCTCTGCTAAGTTCGAATCACTAAACTGTTGAATAAATAACTCCAATATTGAACAATGGAAAAATGGCCTTTATTAAAGTACTTCACAATAACACTTATACTTTGCTACTCGCTGGCTTAATAACCAAACTGATTGATAACTCAAATGAAACTCTACTATTGGCCGCCAGATCGCGTGCTTAATCAAACTGATTGATAGCTCAACTCAAACTGAATTACAGCGCCTCTTCATCTGTTGCCTTTTATACCCTTTGGTTTCCTCGTTCGCATTTTTCCAGAATGTACTAGCATTGTCCATGAGCTCTCAAACTTCTCAGCTATAACTAAAATTGCACAATTTTATACATCTTTTAGGCGCTTCCAGAATCTACTAGTCCAGTAGCTCTCAAACTTCTCAGATATATGCATGTGTTTGCGCATTGACTCTCCGCTGCTCGTATTCGTACATGGTACATATGTGTAGACGCAATTATTTATTCGTTTATGTAGATACATAAAGATTGAATTATTGATGTGAATGTTTGTAGTTTACAGTCTCTCGCGCGCACATAGTCGTATAAGCAAATGCCTCTGTGTGTGACATCTCTCTGGGCTGCCTTATATATGTGTATACTTGATTTGATTATTAACGTAAATACTGCTTGGCATGGCCTTAGCATCGCCTTAGTGATGGGATAACTTAGTGATGCTAATATCCGTGACACTATTAATTCCAGTGTTTTCTTCTGCTGATGATGCATAGTCAATTGCAATTAGTTGTAATGCAGACATCGTAGACTATTTAAATAAATAGTTCTAGACGTTAATCGAAGTATGTATATACATACATATGTAGATCTAATAATTTGGTAAACATACATGAACACAGATGCACGCAACTTACCCCGATTATTCTGTTTGCAAAGAAAATTTATATAAGAAAAATTAATATGCTGATAGAGCTTTTTGCCCTTCGAAAATTTGTTTTTTTTTTTGCTGATAGAGGAATTTTCAAAATGAAAATACAGTACCAATAAAGCTAGATTTTAAGCTGTCATAATTGTCATAGATGACAGGTAAGTCAGAGTTCATGTTATCATCAAAAACTCATTTTTTTTAAATTGCTGATGGAGGTTATTGAATATAAGCTGACGATATGTAATTACAATATTCGTGAATGAAGGAAATCAGAATAAGACTTAGGTAGATAATATTGAAAAAAGCAGAAAAGCATATACAAATTTTATGGAAATCGAAGTATTGGTGTATCTTTCGTTTACGAAATGCATTTTGAGTTTACTTATCAAAACCTGTTCGAATTTCACATAAGCCGTTTCCAACTTATCTTGCTCACCGGAAGTTAATGTGAAAAAGGGAGTTTTTGTACGACGGCCATAGCTCTCCCAGTTTTCATTAAAAGAAGTAAAAAAATTTTACAATTGCCTCATTACATCCTCTTATCAATGTGCTTTTGTTTAATCAAAATTATTTATGCATAAGCAAAAAAATTCTTGAAACTCATAAGAACAATTGGATATAATGGTATAAGATGATGGTCGATCTTCTTTATCAATTTGTGATGTGCTGCTTTTGAATTTTTTCTACTAATTGGCGGACCCACATTTTTCACATCGATGTATACTCTGAGATGCTTTTTATGGCAGAAATGCGTTCGAAGGGTTTCTTAAGCTATTGCCGAGGGGAGACCACGTTTCAGAAAATTTTTCAAACTATTTTCCTATTGGTTGTCTCCTGTTATTTGAGTCGGGGATCAGTGATGCGAGCTCACAACCTCTACACCGCAGCGACGGCCAGTGGAAAACTTTAAAATGACGGCCGAACTTGCAAGTTATTACTAGAACTATCTTCGATTTAGAGTAATATATGTACATATGTCAGTAAATATTTGGAGCTGTGGAATTTCAGCAAATGAGAGAACAAAATATGCGAACAAAACTTTTGTTGTTAGCACCGAAAGAGTGCCATGCAAATACTTTAAAGATGATGAACATAATAAAATACAAATCATACTGGTTCACAAGTGTTGATGACTCCCATTGAGCAGCTCAAGTGGCACAAAATTGGAGCAAATTTGTTAATTTGAACGCAAAAGGCAAATTTTTTATACAAATTATATGTATACACAACGCTTATGTGTAAGTGCTCGAAATTAAAATAAAATAAATGGGAGTCGCGATATATCTCCGAAAAGAATTTAGGCCGAGATTCTCTTCCAATTTGCATCGTCCTCCTTTTTAATTCGCGGGGCGGCACCTGCTTGCTTTGCTCGGGAGTTAAACCCAGGATCCTTAGAGTGTAGGCGAAGGACGCTACCTCTGCAGCTAGGAATACATTTTTGGTAACTAAAATCATAGGCCTTACCACCCGTCTCGTTAGTTCTGGTTGCTCCAAACTAGAAAAACAGGCGGTAAAGATTGGTTTGATGGTGAATGAGGACAGAACGAAGTACCTGCTATATTAACATAGTCCAGTGAATTAGAACGCAGCCTGTACGCTGGATAGGTCATGTTATGCGAAGGAAAGATGACGCTCCGACTAAGAAAGTGTTTCTATCGGAACCCGCCACTCCTTTGGAAGGACCAGGTAGAAAACTACCGTGGTGGCAATTGACGCAAGATGGCAGAGCGAAGAAGCTTGTTGGACGGACATAACTGTTTAAACGGTTGAGCGCCAATTAAGTAAGTTAGAAAGTAAATAAAATGTTTTAATTGTTCATTAAAAGGAATTATATTGTAACGAATTTTTGGCATTTCTGTTTATTTGCAACCTTCTGCTAACGTCCCAATCACTAAACTGTTTAATAAATAACTCCAATATTCAATCAATAATGCAAAATGGTCTTTATTAGACTACTTTCAAAATAACACTTCTACTTCTCAACAGATATCGTGCTTAAATCAAACTGAATGCCACGCCTCAGCTGGCGCTGATTTTATACTCTTCGGTTTCCTCGTTTGCATATTTCTAGGCGTTTCTAGAATTTACTATTTGTTTACCAGCTATAAACTCACCAGCTATAACTACAGATGCACATTATAGCTTCTCGCATAGCCATATGCTCGTGTATGTGTGAGTGATACTTCCATCGATGATTGCCTACTTTTGGGAGTATCTCAGATATATGCATGTGTTTGTGCGTTTCTCTCCGCTGCTTGTATGGACATAATGATTGATTTGTTTATGTGCATACAAGTCACTGTTCAGTATCGGCTTAGAGATGATTGTATCCCTTAGTGTTGCTAATATTCATCACAATATGTTAATTTGTTTCCAATGAAAAGCTGATGTCATAGGAATGCATATAATACTTATTTTAATAGCTCACTGGCATAGACAGCTTGTTCTAACATATGGCGCCGATTTTTTTGTATCCTGATCGATAACAAATGGCTTGAATTATTCAAATGACCTTTAGACGGCCCATACATGACACAGAAGCCATGCGCAAATATAAAACGACGAAATTTGTGCAAATAAAAATTTTGACATACACGGCCCAAAAACACTGCACAATATTCATTTTTAAAGTAGCGCAACAAATGAAACATGTGTTTTAATTGTATAAAAAAGGCACTAATTGTTTAAAAAATCACTCTATTTTCCATAGTGCTGGTAATTCACGGTATAAGTAAAAAACTCGCACCAGAAGCGTTTATTTTCCATTGTATTTATAACATATATATTTTAATTGTAGGACCAGCTCAACTCATTGCAGCACTGCGCAATATCCATTTTTCAACTAGCGCAACAAATGAAACATGTATTCTTATTGTATAAAAAACTATTATGTATTATTGAATTTGTGTGAATTCCTGTTACAAGCTAGAGATGGTCCTTACGCCTTCGATATTAACATTTTTAAGTAATAATTATTGATGTTATATTATCAGAAACCACAGGTAAACTGTGTTACCATTCACCACACATGAAGAAAAAAGCATGTGCAATATTTGCGGACATGCGTAAATATCAAAATCGTTTTGATTTTGGCGCAGTTCTCTGCGCAAATAGCGCAAACACTGCACACACCGAGCAAATCCTTGTGCAAATTGGTAATTGGCACAAGGATACTTGTGCCCTGTAATTGGCGTATTATCTATCAAGTTTCGGAACATCAAAAAATCGTGTACATACTTACATATAAATGTATATAAGGCTTAATCCATTTACAAACATTTTTTGCAAATTAATATTTTATTGAGCACCTAAATTACAGCGGCAGTATTTTTTATGCTTCTAAGAAACCGTTAGGCAACATAATGACCATTAGGCTTAAATTTCGATCAACCGCTAATCCTGCCCTCATGGTTTTCCATTTTTCTTTTTATATTATTTTATTTCGCTGCCCCACTTCCGTTCTGAATTTAAAGAGAATTCAAAGTTTGACACCCATATGGAAGCAGTCTGCTAATCTTATTATACTTACGCGTGCTTCAATTATTACGAAACATCCAACAGTCTGCAAATTTTTAGAAAACAACGCAATATTTTTTTGTTCATTCTCTCGCTGCTTGGAACAAGCTGAAAAATTGTTCTCTTCACTCCACGAAACGAAAACAAACAAGAAATGAATAAAAATTTTGCAGCTGCTGAACATCTGCTGATCTTTCAACTGCCAATTCAATGTTCTGCGGCTTTCGAATTTATTTTCATTACGTTTGCTTACATTTTCGCACATGATTGTACGTATGTATATCGATTGTTCATTTTACATTACATGCGACTACCTCTTTCTTTGTTTTAAGCAACTTTCAGATGAGCCGATTTTGCAATCGATTTTTTTGACGTTCAACCAAATTTCAAGGCAATTGAGTGCAAGGAAATCGACGTATGTAAAAGATGCCTTGTGGCTTAAACAGATACAATACGTCACTTACTTAGACGGCAAGGAAGAAACTCTCAGCTGAGTTTGGTGTATTTATTTTAATGGTGAACGCCAGATAGGCAACGTATCAGTCGTCGCATCCGTCATACTTTGCCAATTTTATACTTTTCACATGCGTCAGCCACGTCACATATAATGCACTTTTTTTAGCATTCATGGACGCGTCACATCAACTTTTTCATATATGTTGCTGTTGTTGTAAAGACACTCCCCGAAGGCTTTGGAGAATGTTATCGATGTCGATGGTTCTTTGCCGGTTATAGATGCGGTACGTTCAGGTAACAAGCACCATTAGGGTGCAAGCCCGACCATCTCGGAAACGATTTAACATGACCACATTGAACCTTCTAGGTCATACCTAACTAAAAATATTTACTTCATTCCTTATGTGCCTCACTTTACGCCGCGTACGTGTTGTCGGTAAAAATAGAGTACGTCGTAACAGTGACGGACTGTATCTGCTTAGCTTATTAGTCTTGATTCGGCTGCATGCGTTTATTTTCTTAAGTAAACGTATATGTAAATAATTTTGTGTTCTCATTTTACTATTTAATTGTCGCTTAAATCAACATGTATATAAACCTATAAAAGGTAAATCAATGTCAATAAAATAAATTGAACAGGCCTTTCTTTCCTATACTGTTTTTATTTATCTTACTTTGCTTTGTATATCGTATATACAATTTTGTGGGTGCTTTGTGTGTACATCGTGTTAAGTAATTTTTATAGTATTTTCCAGGAATGTCTGTACATACATACATATGTATGTATACATACAGTTTCTTGTTCTGGGTTTGCGTGTTCATTCTCTTTCATTTGTTTTTAGTAAGCACCTGTCAATTTAAAGATGTTTACTTCATTTTTTCTTTTCACCGCAGTTCCTCAAATAGATTTCCATTGTCAATCAATGCATTTTATTGATACCTCCATGAGGAGTGACTACGCCGAATCGTGGCAGTTCGTAGCAATGATAAACTATGTAGTTCATTACACCAGTTCCAAGGCGAATTCAGTAACAGATGTTGTTATCCCAACAGCTGATTGCTTCTTCTTGATTGTTTTCCATACAGTGCCTTGTACTTTAATACGTCAGTTAATCGAAATCAGTTAAAGTTTTCTTTTGACATTCTTCTGCACGGCGAGTTGGTTGAATTCGCTTTGCCACCACCTGGTATGGATTCGCCTTAACCAATGCTAACTACTCAACGTCATAGTTTGGCCTAGCCTAGCCTAAAATATATAAATACTACCTCGACTTGAACCAACAATTTCCGGTTCGATCTGTCGAAAATTTTAAGAGACGGGTTTTCAGTGTACAGAAGACGTCATTCAATTGAAAGAATCTAGATAGAATAGAACCTACACCATTATGTTCTAAATGCTCTCATCATGACATGTGACATTCTAAAATAAAAAAATACTTGGTACATAGTAGGTGCCACAACGGAACCATACAAGGTGGCACCACGGTGAGATACGTTGAAGTGTCAACTTATCTTCAAAAAGTGCCAATCAGCTGATTTCCGGCAGTCACTAGGCTCTGCCATGGTAAGTGCTATTCATAGAATTGGGCGCTTTCAGTGAAAGTTGCAAACGTGTTTTTGTTGGTTGAGTTATAGAAAATTTGTTTTAGAACCAGGTGTCAAACAAAATTATCCTTACATTTTAAGAAAAAGCACTTCTTAAATTATTTTACACAATTCACTATAATGTTAAGAGGGAAAAATGTATTCAAAATCTACACTTTGAAATGTTAGAAAGCTGCCAGTAGTTTGACGTAAATTTCCCAACGGTGCTTTCAGAAAGTTATCACCATAGTACAGGTTTACAAGTATGTATGTATGAGAAGGAAACAATTCCTTTCTCTTTCTTACACACTGCCGTTTGACACTTCGGTCAGTGTCAAACTATTGTGGAACTCTGTGGAACCTGCGTGGAACATACGTTTGACACTGAACGAAGTGTCAAAATTACCGGGGTTGCTGTCGTGGAAAGCAACGCAGCGAAGCAAAAAAAGGAGCGGAATATCAGAAATGGGTTGCTGTGATGGTAAATTTTTTTGAACGAATTTAGTATGAAAATGTAGTGCACCTATATGGGTCCTACAGAAAATTATACCAAAGTCTTGAATTGGGGTATCTGAGGACGCGTAGTTATTCTAGTATTGAGAATACAAACACGGGTGCTAAGTTTTTCTACCCGTTCAAAAGTTCTCCGCGAAAAACAGTTTGAAACCGAGGTCGACTGCAATAACCCGTCCAAAAATGTGCAAAGAGAAATGAAAAAACGCGTTTTGTCCTGTTATCAATAGTTCACAGGCGAAAAAGTATTCGAATTATTGGAAGCGAGGCAAAAACGCGTCTATTAATACCTCCCCTGACGGTTTTGGTCGTATTTTAGCACTCGTCCCCGGTAATAAAGTATCACAATTTGATAATTAAAATAACATATGCTCGTTTGAAAGTAAATAAGGATAATTCTTTGTAATTTTACGATAACAATTTTACGCAGTTTTCGTTAGCAGTTACTACACTTTTCTGGGACCTAAGAAGTACCAAATTGCTACATATCCTACTTTTAGACCATGGTTCAATTATACAGCTCATCTCATCGGCTGATTTTATTTATGTCATTGCATGGTCGAAGGGATTGTCAAAAGGAGATGGCAAACTCAAAATGAAACCAACACATTGGCAACATTTTACTTACACATACAAAAACTGCTAAGTTTTATGTTTTCATTCCATACCATTCGCACCAACACCAATACACAGATTTTGACAATTTGAACAGACATATTTTGTTGCTTTACAGATGAGCCAAACATGTATAGTTGAACCATGTTTTAGACCTTTAAGCTGCAGAGATTGGTGCGTTATCGGTAACCTTATAACAGCTGATTCGACCAACCTTATGGGAATCAATGCAATCGATTATTGGTGCCGCTAAGGTCGTAACCGTATCGTAGCCAACCAATTGTTTTTGGTTTTCCGCCGTAACGATAAACAGCTGATTACGTTAGGGATACGACTACAGCGATACGACAAACGTAACCAATGACTCTGCTTTTACAATGGTTATCACGACTGATTAGTACCCTGCAAAAAATGTTGGATTACGTGTTCCATTTTCTTCATGTTGGAGTACTCTAACAATACTCCTTTGCAATGCGTTTGCGGACCACCATCAGCCGATCATTGCTCGTTTTTTAACGACCGTGTTCACGACACGATGACGATCGAACAGAGTTGCCAAAAGTAAAATATTGCATACAAATAACTGATAATAAAATTTTACTATGGCAACTCTGATAAAATGCGCACTGGTTTTATGTATAAATACTATAGTATAGAGAAATATTAGTTTCTTTATTCACGCAAATGCTAAATAACATAAGAATATTCGTACTTTGGAAAGTACTCTCACGTATGTACTCTATGGAATACTCACAAACAAAGCGAGAGTGGGATCACCTACTCCTCTCCTAGGACATCGCAATGTTAATTGGAGCACATTTTTTGTATGAATACAGATTAGTTTTGGAACACTCCTATACTCCCAAAGGAGTGTTCCTTACATTATTTATGGAGTACTCGCGTTTTTTGAAGGGTAGTTATGTTTGCTGAAAGCACCCATTAGTAACTGAAGGCACGTGCGTTAATGTCGTCACTAGCGTTATTATACCACGTAGTTGCGGTTTGGTACAGCGGCGCCATCCTCGATACCAGCACAATTACGCAACGTCGTGCAATGTTACGTAGGACAAATGTCCTTGTACAATAAATTCATTTTTATCAAATGAAAAAGTCATCAGCCTTATCTGAAAAGCTCTGCTTACGTCGGATAGAACCCTTTGCAGTGGTGTTTTGGTTTGACATAGAACCATTTGACGTAATATAGCCTAATTCAAGAAAAACTCTTGCCGTGTCACTTTGATTTGACACTTTAACAACGCCATACTTATGTTCAGAATATCTCAATTTTTTACCTCGCTTTACATTTCACAAACTTTGTCTGCGACCATCCATTGAACTCATTTATTAGGCGAAGCAACGTAACAAAGCGTCCTATCTAGATCCGGCTTAAGTTAACAATATCTAAACTTTTACCCAGCTTTATGTTCCACAAACTTTGCGTGGTAAGATATATGTGCGCCCATACATTCAACTTCTGTCAATGCGAATCGAATAGTCTCAAACTTGACATAAGGAAAAGCTTTATTGGCTATTGCCAATTTCAGATTAAAACAAGAAATTCACTTTTTGTTTGTCTAAATGTCTAAATGCTGTTGGAAAAGGCACATTTGAGATTTTGTATTTTCTCCAAATGTTGCCTAATTCTCTCCCCTGTAAATTGGAGATACCTTCAGAACCATGAGCTGCGCGTATATATGTATTATTAAACTGAGATGAAAGATCACCTTTTTCTGCAATATCAGTAATATACATACATACATTTACCACATCGTAACCACAAATTTATGTATTCAACCTTTTAAATGCCCAGATTTTATAGTGAAGACAATGCTTAAGGTAACATTTGCAGCTGCCGCTACCTTCAAAACTTTCGATCGAAGGAAATGCTTGTGCTTTTTCAGCTTCACATTTTCATTACTGGTAATAAGCTTCTTTTTTACTTCTACCAAAAAAAAGTCTGTCTGACAATCCCGATTGGTTACTTTGGCCAAAACAAAATTTTGTTTGTTTACCTGTTCTTTTATTCGAAGTTCCCTTGGCATTTAATTCCAAAAGTGATTTGTTTGCCTGTGTCAGCTGTCTGGCCTGTTCAAGTATGTATACTTCAGAGCAGCAGGTGCTTTTCATTCTGACAGTGTGAGTAAGATTTGTGAGATTCAGAGTGATAAGTTTGGTGTTTATAAATATGTATATTAATATGCGTGCCTTCATTAAAATTTTAACCATTTAAAGTACTTTCTATTAAAATTGTGTACCTGCGCATGGAATAGGAGAATAAATAAAGTTAAGATCAATGAGCTGAATATATAATGTAAAATTCGTTTCTATATTTAAAATTTATTGTTCATTTATTTATTTAACTTACCCATAACTTTTACATATTGTTAAGATCCCACGCACTTAATGTACAATTATTTCAAAAGATCTGCATATATTTAAAAACATGCAGACTAAGTAAGGGCTGTTTGTACCATCCTCAGTCAAAGCCGTTTCCACTACCTCCGGTTAACTTTAACTGTGACTTTATTTCACAGATCACCGAGCAATTTCTGTCAAATAAAATGTCAGTTAAGGCGGATATATATACATAAATGCTTTGGTTGGTTCAAAGCGAAGAAAACGGCAAGGTGTTTCATAGTTATCTTATGGCGATGTCAAAGCGTCAAAGTGAAGCTACGCGACCAAAGCGTTTACGTAAACCCGGCTTTACAGTTAACCAGAGATGGTTTAAATGGCCTTATAAGTTATCGGAACTCTAATTTTTTTATTCATGTTAAGTCATTTCGGAACAAGGTACCTTTTTAATATGATATGCCATTTCAACTTCCGGCGCAGTACGATTTTGACATTAGCCAATCGATTTACAAAAAGAAAGTATTTTTTTTTTTTATATTTGTATGTATGTCACCGTGCTGCCACCTTGTATGGTTCTGCCATGCGTTAACTGAAGCGTCAATGGTCAGTTAAGTGAAGCAAGCAATGTAAATAAAGGACCGATTACTGATACTTAGCATAGACTTGACTTGACTTGGCGTAAACTTGGCAACTTAGCCACGATTATACTCCACTTAGCGCATACAATCTGGCATCATAATCAATAAATGCCAATTTGTATGGCAAAATGTCAAAATGAAATGGAAACAAACAAATGGCATCTCAAAATGTAAACGGCACTTAGAACTTACATAGAAAATCAAAATTCAACAGACTTCTAAGTCAAGTGTTGCTAAGTTTTGAGTAATCAGTAAAATACAATGTTCATTTAACAGAACTGTAAGTGACAGTTCTGAAGTCAAGTCAATCTATGCTAAGTATCAGTAATGGAGCCTTCAGAGTCGGCTGTTTCTAGGGATCGTGAATTTATCATATATCCTCTCGATTTATTCTCTAAATATGTGAAAACGAAAATTTCGAATGAAGCCATCTGATGGATTGCTATACTTCAGTTAAAACCTACCTCAACCAGAGATGGTGTAAACGGCCCTAAGACCTAGCTTACATATAACGAGATTATTTTAATTTTCGTACTTAACTCCTAATCAGTAATTATATAAAAAGATTTTCCATATAAAAGTTTCCCTTCGATAATCGGCAGCTAAAAATAAAAATTAAGAGATGCCGACTGTTTTTTTATAGACCTTGAACTGTTCCTAAGATGTCACATATACTTGGAAGCATGAAGTTTCCAGGGATGGGACATATATGAATGCTTAGATTATCTACAGTGGATTTAAAGTAGATTATGGCATGTGTTGACGTGGTCTAAGGCGCAATTCTAGATGATATCTATAAGTACAGATTGATATTTATCTCAGAAACTTCATCTGGACCACACAATATTTAGTGCCGTTTTCACTATCTCCACTTAGTTTAGCTTGTACGTGGAGGAATGCACTATTTCAGATAACTTCATTTAGCGTGTTCGTTTTCACAAACACTGGGTGATCAACCCCTAGTTAAATCGCTAATTGTGGCAATTTTGTAGAACAATTGCAAAAATTTATTGTGAATATTGTAGCTAGTGTGCTGTTAAATTAGTGTAATATTTTATATTATCCTAATAAATAATAATAATAATAATAATTGTGAATATACAAAAACTAACCAAATAGCTGACTTTTGTTTGTACTTTTTCTTTATACTTAACTCAGAGGCATAGTATAGGTTTACAACTATTATATGTATGAGAAGGAAACAATTCCTTTCTCTTTCGAACACACTGCCGTTTGACACTTCGGTCAGTGTCAAACTATTGTGGAATTCAGTGGAACCTGCGTTTGACACTGAACGAAGTGTCAAAATTACCGGGGTTGCTGTCGTGGAAAGCGACGCAGGGAAACAAAAAAAGGAGCGGAATATCAGATATGGGTTGCTGTGATGGTAAATTTTTTTGAACGAATTTAGTCTGAAAATGTAGTGCACCTATATGGGTCCTACAGAAAATTATACAAAATTCTTGAATTGGGGTCAGACGCGAAGCTTCAGTGAGCATGGAGAAAATGAAAATTTCGGTAACTTATAGATAAGTGACTTATTCATAAAAAATACAAAAGGTTTTCTTAAAGTTTTCTTAAATGACATTTTCATACAAATTTCCGGTTATAAGACCTTAAAAAACAACTTTATTTTTTCTGAAAATTAATGACCCATATGTGACGTCAGAAGACAGGTGTGAAGTTATTTAAAAGTAAACAAATAACAAAATACAAACACGTCAGCAATTGATTATAGGAGGTTTGTTATCGTGATACCAGTGCTGCTAATTTGGAATTTGAATAACAATCGTCAGTTAAACCTTTGCGGCATTATCAGTTGGAGCGCTTGAAAATCGACTATTCCAATAGTCGCTTAGTTGATTAGGCAAAAGTTCTTTAGTAAAATAATCGTTTGTCACTTATCCACTAGTTATATGGGCTCGAGTGATAGATGCGACTATTCGTATAATATTTTTTGGAAAATTTTAATGAGTTCTGCGATTCGTAAAGACGTTGGGGACTTATTGTTAGTCATCTGCCGCTCTTATATGTATTTTATACTTTGCTTTTTTGACATCCTCGAAACTAGAAAATAAATTCTAAATCCAGCTACATATGTACGTTTCCAGAAACTTATTTTGCCTTTTTTTTTTTAATTTTTAGGGCAAAAAATAAAACTTATGGAATTTTAAATGAATTTCGATTCCATGCTATTTTGAAATCGTAGTCGATTTTCAATCAATGCAAAAGTTGCTACTCCACCGATTAGTCGAATAATCGATTGCAAACAAGAACCACAATTGCCGGGGAATTTTGTTGGTATAATGAAACAAAATAGTTTCCACTCTATTATTTCTTTGTTGTTAATGAAAATTTAGATCCCTTTTGCTAAAGCAAATAAAAATTTATTGGTGTACAATGCCGTCACAAGACGAACAGACTACCTGATTCCTTATCTGCGCTTCGAGGGAGATCTTAAGGCCACAATAGAGGTGGACGGTTGGCGCAAGTGTGCGCAAATTGCGGACGAGGCGATACATGTGTACAGAGATGGATCTAAACTAGTGGAAGGAACAGGGTCTGCGGTATACTGTGCTGATCCGGAAATAAGCAGATCTTACAGGCTGCCGGACTACTGTAGTGTTTTCCAAGCGGAAATATTAGCCGTAACCAAAGCAGTAGAAACCCTGGAAGAGAATAGTTTGAGCTGTAACCGTGTTAACTTTTGTATTGACAGTCAAGCAGCAATTAAGGCAATAATCTCGCATAGCACAACATCTAAATGCGTGTTCGAGTGTAAGCAGTCTCTGGAGTGAATCGGGACAGGGAGAAGCATACATCTATATTGGGTCCCAGGGCATATGGGAATAGATGGGAATGAAAAAGCGGAAGCGCATCCCTTGCAGCTTGCTCCGTATACGTCCCAATTAGACTGGGCGATATTAAGCGAAGGCGAGAGGTGCACATGATCGACCAAGCGGGAAAGGCGTGGGTTCAAGCGCGGGGCTGTAAAGTGTCGAATATTATGTGTAGGTCTTACAACCTTAGACTAACAAAGTTGCTTCTATCATTAAAAAGAGAGGACTGTAGACTCATGACGGGTATTCTGACTGGACACTGACTTCTGGCGTCACATGCCTTTAAATTAGGCTTGGTCAGTGATAGCAGATGTAGGAAGTGCGGGTTGGAGGAGGAAACGATCGAGCACGTTCTGTGCTCGAGCCCTGCACTTGCCAGGCTAAGGCTCCAGCTTTTTAGTGACCGCGGCTCTACGATACGCGATATTGAACGACAAAGTTGATCAAATAAGCAAAGATGTGTCGTACCGCTGTAGCTACGCGTCGCGTAATGTGCAACTTTAATGCTGCGGACGGAAGAGAGTTTGGAGCATTTCCAAGCATTTCGTCTCAAATATTGATTTAAGTTAATCAAGACAATAAGTATATGGCAGTTCAATATATCATTTACATGAGTTTAATTAAAGTAATTGAAAATGTCTCTATGACCTTATATGCAACTGAATTAATACTACATTCCAAAGTGATCCTACAGGAAGTACATTTTACAAACACACTCCATAAAAAATGCTATGGAAATTAGTAAGTTTATAAATATGGAATACTTGCATTTCATCAATCTTCAGTATTCTCTTCTGATCACGTACCACTGGCGAGTACGTGGCATTAAATTTTTTCCTTATTATAAATAATTGTTTGTGGCGTCATAAAGTTTGTGTCAAAATATTTATTTATTTTAGTTTTTAGTTATTTAGTTTTGTTAGTTTTTAGTAGTATCCCACTCAGCATTTAGGTGATTCAATTTTGAATTTCCCTACATATCAATACAATTTGATTACTCTTTCTGACTAAATAATGAGTTATCATACAATTGAACAAAAGAAATAATCAAGTATGAATACTTTTGATAATGAAAAACTAAAAAGCATTTTTCGATCACTTTTTGGAATCATTTTTGAAGTCCTTTAATGACTAAATTTTAATATTTCATAAAAACCAACAAAAAGAATAATCAAATATGCTTACCTTTGATGATCAAAAACTGAATATAGTTTTTCAATCACATTTTGGAATCATATTTGAATCAAATGTGTTTACTTTAGGTGATCAAAAATTTATAATCATTTTTCATTCAGCTTTCTGAATCTTTTATGAATATATTTGTTGACTGAATAATGAACTTTATACTTGTTGAAATTTTACTTTTCATTAAAAATTTTATTTTTTTCACATGCACATATTTTTTCAATCATGAAGCTAAGAAAAAAAAAAATATATAAAAATTTTATTATTTATGCAAAAGACATTCTTCAAGACAAAAATAATGTAATGCTGCTCGTGAACGAAGATTTCCCCAATAATTTCTCCCCTTCAGCTTCTCAGAAAATACATAATGATTGGTAAATACATATGTAGGTTGTGAGCTATTTGAACCCCAGGTAAGTGAAACTATCTTGACATACCTGGATACGGCTTCAACATCCCGTATCGTATCCGTATTTTAAGATGCAGACGATAATGCTGATGTTGGATGTTGTAGCCGCAGTCGGTCAAGTTTGATTACGAGTTAGCTGTGGTTCGAATAGCTCACTTTCGCATGCTTTCTTCCCCTGATGAAATAATATTATTATGTAGTATCCTATTTTGAATGAGATATCCCACTCAGCATTTAGATGATTACATTTTCAATTTCCCTACATATCAATACAATTTGATTACGCTTTCTGACTAAAAAATGAGATCATACAATTGAACAAAAGAAATAATCAAATATGAATACTTTTGATGATCAAGAACTGAAAAGCATTTTTCGATCACTTTTTGGAAACATTTTTGAAGTCCTTTTATGATTAAATTTTAATATTTCATAAAAACCAACAAAAAATAATCAAATATGCTTACCTTTGATGATCAAAAACTGAATATAGTTTTTCAATCACATTTTGGAATCAAATTTGAATCAAATGTATTTACTTTAGGTGATCAAAAATTTATAATCATTTTTCAATCAGCTTTCTGAATGTTTTCTGACTATATTTGTTGACTGAATAATGAGTTTTATACTTGTTAAAACTTTACTTTTCATTGAAAATCTTATTTTTTCACATACACACATTTTTTCAATCATGAAGTTCAGAAAAATATGTATATAAAATGTTTATTATTAAAATATTCTTCAAGACAATATAATGCAAATGCTGCTCGTGCGCGAAGATTTCCCCATTTCTCCACCTTCGGCTTCCCAGAAAATACATAATAGTTGGACAATACAAAAGTTGTGAACTATTTGACCAGGTAAGCGAAACTCTCTTGACATATGTACCTGGATATGCCTTCAACATCCCGTGCCGTATCGTATTTTAAGATATTGACGACCATACCTTATGTTGGATGTTGTAGTCGCAGGTGTATATAGGTCAAGTTTGTTTGCGAGTGACCTGTGGTTCAAATAGCTCACTTCCGCATGCTTTCTTCCCCTGATGAAATAAGATTATTATGTAGTATCTATTTAGAATGAGATATGAAGAATAAATGCATCATAATCGCTTTCAAAAATGATTCAAAAATCTCAACCAAAACGATTGAAATATGTTCACGAATATGATCAGAAAATGACTCTTAAAAGTAATCAAATATTACTCTAAAAAAATTAAGCTCAATTTTACAATGATATCAAATATGAACAAAAAGCGTTTCGAAATATGAATCATAAATGATTATTCAAGAATAATCACATTTATGGTACATTTTTCTCCCGACGATACGTTAATTTTCGAACAGAAAATGCTTTTAAATTTGAACGTTTTTAATCATCTTGGGGTATGATATTTGAATATTTTTTGATCAAAATTTTCAGAAAATGCTGGCTGGGATGAAGAATAAATGCATTATAATGGTACTCAAAAATGATTCAAAAATCTCAACCAAAACGATTGAAATATATTCACGAATATGATCAGAAAATGACTGTGAAAAGCAGTCAAATATTACTCTAAAACTATTAAAGCTCAATTTTACAATGATATCAAATATGAATAAAAAGCCTTTCGAAATAGGAATCATAAATGATTATTCAAGAATAATCACATTTATGGTACATTTTTCTCCCGACGATACGTTAATTTTCGAACAGAAAATGCTTTTAAATTTGAACGTTTTTAATCATCTTGGGGTATGATATTTAAATATTTTTTGATCAAAATTTAAAAAAAATGCTGGCTGGGATGCCTTTTATTGCTAAATTCTTTCATACTCACAATTCTTGTGGACACATATCGCAAATTTTGATGTAAATATGACTAAAACTTTTGGATATATCTTGCATACTAAATACATATGATAAATTAATAATTAGCCTTAATAGCTTGACATCAATTAAGCGATGATGACATAATATGCGTTTAAAACAAAACACGCGAATTTACTACTGCCAGTACTTATGGCTGAGTCACAATGAAATTTCTCATGTTCATGAGTTTTGATGCAAAAGCGAACACCTTCACAGTTGCGCAAGATGTTGCGTTTGTAAATATAAAAGAACTTCAGACTTAGCAGGTGGAAGTTGCGCTTTCACATACAAAAATTTCACAAATCAGTGTTATTAACATTCTTACTATACAAGAAAAATACTTGCTAAAATATTCATTTGATAAAATGCAGTATTAACATAATTGTAAAAATGTTAGAATAGTACCAACGAGTGGGAAAAATAAATACAATTGCGAAGTCTGGAAGCACTCATTGCCAAAACACAAATTCTTATTCCTATGCTTTGCTTGCAACAAGAGTTGGAATTTGGCAACTTTTTCACATCGGATGGCGCTGGTGATGCGCTATTTGTATTTCTCCATGCATATACATTAGGCCGGGTCGATTTGTGGGGTGCAAAAAAATCGCCCATTGCTCTGTGAAAATCATATTCTAGGGATCAAACAAAGAAACTTTGCCGAAGGAACCATACCTCTAAAACGAATTCTGATGTCTCCCAATTTGGGTCGAACTTTTGGGTAGGGACAAATTTTGAAAAATCCCACTTTGACCCATTTAGAGTGATCCAATCGAGTCCAAATGTATGACCGACCCCCACTAACTTTGGAGGCCCGACCCACCGATGCCAGTGGCACACCCCCTGGAACCCCCCTGGGGGTTCACCATACAAACATTTAAAAAAATCGACGGTTTTGCACATTACATGAAAAAACACGATTTTCACAGAGCAATGAGCGATATTTAAATCGACCCGCCCTAATATACATACATGCAATATATTTTGCGTCTGTCAGCGCTCTATGCTGCATTAACAATCCTATGTGACGGGGCTATTATGTACGTGGGAATATTAATTTGGGTAAACTAATCGTAAGCGCTTTAAAACGAGACCGTTATTAAATTTTTATGATTACATTTGTTATGTGTAAATGAGCGCAACTAGGGCCCGTATTACGTTTTAGGAGGCGTGATCGAAACTCTTTTTTTAAATCGGAACAGCTTGCGAAATGGTGGATCGGATTAATGACATACATATGTAAACTAGCGACAAATAGTACTCGTTTGATTCATAACTTATTATAATTTCTAAAAATAGTATGACAGTTACATATCTTTCGTTTGAGTGAAAATGGTTTTCAGTCACTAATCTTAAATGCAATACGGACCCAGATATTCTTTAAAATATTGTTCACGTTCTTGCATATTGTTTCCAATTTGTGATGCGTTTTTTAATAGATGAGGGGTCTACTTCTTACATTTTTTTATGATCTGCATCTGGGTTGGTTTAAACAACAAAAGTGTATGCATAGACTACATGAGGTTTGGACACTATTAGGCGTACCAATTTATAATTACTCATACTTACGTTTAGTGATTTGCGCTTGATAAATTATCGAAAGCGGGGTTAGACAATTCCCGTTATTACAGCTTGCGTTACTTTGGTTTCTACATCCAGTGGTGCATTCGATCGTTGTGGATCCACCAGCAGTTTTGGCAACTGTACCGATTAACATTCATCGGTATAATCTATCGGTCTGCCCTTGTCACCGATGAAGCACTCACCAATCACAGGCCGCTCATACACTACTCGACAGTTCAATGTTATAATTATGATTTCCTACATTTCCGTTATTGCGTACACAATATGTTCCAATATATATACGTCTGTATAACATCCGTTCGCTATTACTACTATTCGCTTTTTGTTTTATATTTCGATTTTGTGTTTAATTCTTATTGTCATTTAATTTAATTAAACTCATTTTATGCGTTGTTTTCACATCAGCTCATCATAGGCGCTACTGTTTTATTGTCACTTCTGTTGCCGTTAAAACGCTTCGCTGATTTGTGGTCTGTTTGTTATGTTAGACGATTTGTATGTCTCGGACGTTCGATGTCATTATTTGATGAACAAAGTGTGTTCTAGTTCTCAACTCCATAAATAAAAGGGTGAATAAAAAGTTGCGCATCACTTGCACTTACATTGTTTTCAATTTGTTACATGCTAATGAAATACGTTCCACATTGAGCAAATTATTATGTATATAGAACAATATCAAATAATTTTACAAATGTGTTCGGGGTTCGTACGTATGTATCGTTAGCTTAATTCATAAAGGCCCATACCAAAAGATGTTTCGAAATGGCGTTTTTCACAGATTTTGTTTTGGTACATTAAAGTACACCCGCAGTAAAAATTTAATAAAGTTAAAACCAATAACAACGAAGTTATGGCATTTTTAGAAAGCCATTTCTGCATACATATGTGACCCGGTCTATGAAAAGGTGGCTTATGACTCAAAAAAGAAATTGCGAGAAAGAGCTGTTAAAGATAAACAATGCATATCTTCAGTTTTTTTATTTTATTTTTTGAGTCATAAGCCACCTTGTCATAGGCCGGGTCACATACAGATATTGAATCTAAAAATAAAATAGTTTTTGCTTCTCTTGTAAAATTTGTTGTTTAAGGCCATTGTAAATTAATGTATCTCACTTACTCGTTCGTTGTGCTTATTTTTTCATTTTACTTATTGCTTTTAAATTAAGCATTTTTGCATTTACTATTCGTATTTTCATATGAGTAACTAATTACAATCGCTGCGTCGTTAATTATAGCTGATAAGTTCAAGAATCTCCATAGAATTGAGTAATTAAGTGGTTTCAGCGTCTAATGACTTGGCGTGTGTTAGGTATGTACTAATTCGCATTTGTAAGCTAGCGGACGACAACCGACATGCGAAAGAAAACCAATACTACACGTAGATATTAAAATACTAAGAAATCCAATTAAACCATGAAAATTTACAAAATGTAAAATTATACATTTATTCGCTCAGTTGGATGAACGCACTTAATAGGTTTATAGTAAACTAGCAGAGTACCCGACGTCGTTCGGGTATAAATAAAAGCAGTACTATATAGACTAATATTTTTTTATTTATTTATTTATTTTTATTTATTTATTTATTTATTTAAAGTCAACTAACAAGAGCGGTCGACTAACAAAATACAAAGGAAAGTAACATAAAAAAATAGCGTAGAAATATATACAAGCATAGAATTAAAAATCGAATTAATTAAAAATTTACAATTTTGTTTGACGTTGAACAAGAACTAAAATTAAACTATTGTTACATATTAAACAAGTAATCTTTAAGATATCAGTTGAGACTGAAAAGTATTGCATTGCGTAAGGCAACAAACGAACATTCGATACTAATGCAATTATACAAGTCGTTATAGTACGAGCACCAAACACGTATAGGGTCATTTTTGCCAAAATTTATACGACTGTCTGGACGCCCTAGCAGGAACTGCAAAGTTCAATCGGCTTAGCAGCTCTGAGGAGTCAACCTCACCTAGAATTAGCTTATGCAGGAACACCACCCCGAGTAATATTCTACGATTTTCCAGAGTTGGCAAATCAATGAGAAGAAATCTACTTCTATAAGACGCAAGATGAAGATTCGAGTCCCAGTTAAAGGCCCGTAGAGCAAAAATTAAAAATTCTTTCTGCACAGACTCAATACGCTTTATATGAGTAATATAAATTTGCAATACTCAAGTATTGGGCGGACCAGCGAAATGAAGAGGACTTTGGTCAGATACGGATCGTTAAACTCCTTAGTCCAGCGTTTAACAAAACCAAGAGTACCCATTGCTTTATTAGTAATAGCTGAAATATGTGAATTGAAACTCAGTTTGGAGTCGAACAGAACAGCTAAATCGTTAATCGAAGATATACGCTCCATAAGAGTACCATAAAGTGCATAAGACGACAGGACAGGCTTCACGCGATGAAATGTCATGAACTTACATTTAGAACAGTTTAGAGCACCAACGTTGAAATGAGTCCAAATCAACCTGAACTAGATTTGAGCGAGTTAAATCCGAAGGCAAGCATGTATGGCAAATTTTTACATCATCGGCATACATTAGAGCTCGTGAATGATTCAAAATCTGTGGCAGATCATTAATAAAAAGCAATGGGCCTAAATGACTGCCTTCAGGTACACCAGAGGTAACATTAATTGATTTTGAATTAATATATTTATAAAGCACCTTTTGGGTTCTGTTAGAAAGATAGCTTGAGAGCCATAAAGTCAGATTCTTCGGAAAGCCCAGTAAATCAAGCTTCAGAATCAGAAGTTCGCGATTCTCTGAATCAAAAGCTTTACTAAAATCCGTATAAATCACATCTGTTTGCTTGCTATCCAAAAAACCATCCCGAACTCGAAGTAGGTTTGTGGTGGTTGATCTACATCTCACAAATCCATGCTGAAAGGGTGATAATATGGAAGTACACGAACGTTGAAGCTGACTGGTAATTATTTGTTCAAAGGTTTTAGGAATAGCTGAAAGCTTAGCAATTCCCCTATAATTCTCAATATTAGATCTACTACCTTTTTTTGTGCGGCGGTATGATAAATGACTGTTTCCAAATTGATGGAAATGACGCCGATTGCAAAGATAAATTGAGCAATTTTACTATCGGTTCTGTTAAGTTCACGGCACAGAACTTAAGCACACAGCCAGGAATGCCATCGGGCCCTGGAGAAAAAATCGGTTGCAGAGCTAAAACGCTCTGAAGTACAGTGGCACTATCAATGACTGGATTGAGAATACAGTTAGAACTAACTATTTCGGACGGATAACTACCGGTTTGGGTACAGGTTGACGAATAAGTCGATTTGAAAAAGTCTGCGAATAAGTCGGCAGTATCATGGTCAAGGCTAGCATTCTTGCCACCCAAAGACAAAGATGATGGAAATCCCGAAGATTTGCGTTTTGAATTAACAAACCCGTAAAGTTTTTTAGGATTGTTAACTCAATTTTGCATCTTGTTAAATACGACTTGTAGCAGTTTTGATTCAGGCGTTGGAAATTAAAACGGGCAACTAAATATTTAGAAAAATCTTCAGAAGAACCAGATCTTTTAAAACGCTTATAGAGCCTCGATTTAATATTGTTCAGGTTAGCAAGTTGCCTCGAGAACCAAGGTCGTTTACTACTTTTAGCCTTAACAAAATAACCGGAACGCAACGATTAATAAAGTCACTTAGGTAACTATAAAAAATAGACGTGGCAGCCTCAACATCGGTACAAGCATAAAGGTCAGACCAATCATGGGAAGCTAACAGTTGATTAAGCAAATCAAAGTCTTGTTAAAACATCTCGAACGAGAACGACATGACACTTCCATGAAGTTAATCGTAGGCAGTAAATTGTCCAGTGTAACCTCAAGTGTGCGGTGCAAGGGATCTTCAGGCAGGGATTCGACTGAGACCAGTACCCATTGAACTATCAACAAAAACTAAATCTAACAACTTATTTTTAGAGTTTACCACATTATTGATCTGAACCAGCGGCAATTCAATAAGCGAGCCAATAAAATCATGATGAGTGACAGGAGTCAAAAAAGTTTGAATCATCGTTGCCAATCCAACTAACGAATGGTAAGTTAAAGTCCCCAAGAACCACTGGGCGATCGTTATCACGCAAACGAGAATGAAGGCTGTGGATAACTGCTTTATGGCAATCATAAACGTACATATCTGACCCAGGCGGTATGTAGGAACAAGAAATATATAAGGAAAAATTCGGGAACAAGAGCTTTACAGGTATGAATTCAATGTCAAGTACGTCATCAAAGTGCAACAATTCAGTAGAAATACTGGACAATACAGCGATCAGGACACCGCCTGCTCTCGACTGACGATCACACCGAAAAACAACGTAGTCATTTGAAAATAACTTTGAATTTAAATTATCAGGTTTTAGTCAAGTCTCTGTGATAGGAAACACTTCCGCTGTAAAAGTAAAACTGTTAGGGTAAAAAGCAGTTAGTTTAGAACGTAACCCACGAACATTCTGATAGTGAATAGTTACTTTTGAATCGTATTGGCAGGGCTGGGAATACAATTTTTTGAAACTATACGTGCGCGAGGCTCAACCTTCGACTTTGTGGTGTATAAATGTACCACCGAATGTATAGACCAAAAAGATTTGTCAAGAACCATACCAAAATATTCATCTGGAACTGATATTATATTAGACTAATCCCAACCCCCATTTGTATGGGAGATGCCACGCCCCTTTTTCGCTATGCCCAATTTTTTCCGAGGGGGTAGGGATTAGTCTTATATACCTCCTCACCTAATTTCAGTCGTCTAGCTTTAATACTTTCAGATATATTGACAACGAAAAATTCCAGTTGTATGGGAGGTGCGACGCCCCCTTTTTCATTATACCCAGTTTTTCTGGAGGGGGTAGGGATTGGTCTCATATAACCACTCACCTAATTTCAGTCGTCTAGCCTTAATACTTTCAGATATATTTACTACGAAAAATTCCAGTTGTATGGGAGGTGCCACGCCCCCTTGTTGAAAACTTTATTTATATAGCCTACCATAGATTGACGCACTCAGGGTACGTCATGGCAAAATTTCGTTCGATTCCATTCTGCGGTTTAGGCTGCAAGTCCAAACAGACATACTTTCACAAATATATAGTAGATACTGTGAATCTAGTGCAGGGTAATCAGACTCCCGCAATATCAAAGATAGTGTGTGCGTGCCTTGCACTATGTGCTGCAGCACGAAAGTTGAAAAAGCTTCTACGTACATGAAAAATAGCAATTCATGTTGAAGCATGTCTCCCAACCAAATAAGGATTTTTTCTTAAGCTCCTGCACAAAATGTTCTAGCAGGAACTGAGGAACCCCCAACAGCTCAGTGTTGTCAGACATGTTTTTTCTAAAATTGTTTCACTTCAGATGTAATTAATGTAAGGCTGGTCCTGTTCCGCATTATTTGCTCTGATAATTTTACCTGCTTGTAATTTATTTGTTTTTGGTTTGGCTTCAAATTATAGTTACCAATTTTCTCTAAAATTGCTCAACTTGCTGATGGTTTGGTAAAAATGGAAACATCTAGAAATCAACTTCTACTGAAAAGAAAAACCATATTGGAGCTCAAACCTGACTCGTTATTCGTTAGTCGTTACGTTTTTGCGTGTTATTTGTTTTTATAAAATTGTCCAATTACATTCACATGAAAAAAGATTAACTAACGCCTAACAAATTCAAACTTATGCTTCATTTACACTACATCAAATGCGTCGTTTTGGGTGCAACGAGTTCCCTCATACAAATCATTTTTCTTTTTTTATCGTTTTTTTGTTTAATCAGTTCCACGTTAGTGCATTTTCTTGTGGTAGATTGGTGTCCTGGCAGTCGAGTCTTGCAGGAAAGGTTACTTTTAACTCACCCATTTGGAAGTACATTTGAGGCCAGTGTAAAAGTGGTATTATAATAAATTTTGTGAAAAGCCTGTCAGGCTTGCCATATCCATATCCATATAAAACAGCTGATCTAACCAACTTTATGGAAATCAATGTAACTGGTCAATGGTGCCATACCATATCGCCCTAACAATAACCATACCATAATCTACAAATTGGGTTTTTGTTTTGAGTGATATTTGAGTTAGTGAATTTATTAATTTTTAGATATTTTATTTATTTTTTTCGGATACGTTTTGCTTCAGTGATTTAATAATTATTCAATTTGCTATTAATTTTTTACATTTTCTTCTATTTTATGAAAAATATCACATTTCGTAGGTTAAGGCACTAATAATCGATGCCAATCGATATGGCTAAGTAAATATTTGGTATAAATAAAGCATTATGATATTCAACTTTGCCAGGGTATTTTGCAAATGACCACTTACGTTTCACATGCCAACGGTGCTGCTGCTGTTCACTTCTCTCCCATTTCTCAACTAAAAAAATTCTACACATGATGCGTGCTAAAACTATATTTAGAGATGTTCATATGTGATACATATAATATTGCAATGGTGCCATTGTGCTTTCTTAAAAGATTAGCTTTTAGATGTAATCTTTGGTACTTGTACGATATATTGAGTTGACTGTGATATCTCATCTACATTGTATATAAAGGTTTTAAGTAGCTGTCAGTGAAAATTTTGGCAAGCGAGGATATAAGATATCTCCTTTTTGTATCTACAGCTTATAGTTAAAAGGCACCTCATTTCCAATCGTGCCAACTTAACTTCCGCTTTCCATCCTGCAGCATGTCCACCCCCTAGTCATATTTATTTTCTTTCTTTCTGTATTTTTTTTTTGCTTACATTGATTTATCATACCTACAACTTTAATACAAAAATCTTCTTGCCTTGCACGTTTACTCCTGTTGTGTTTTTTTTTTTTTTTGTTGCTATTTTACACTTAGCTACTCCTCCTTAGCTGCTTTGTCACGTTTGTCTTTGTTGCTATTTGATGACATTATGCCACGACAGAGCGTAGTCATGAAAATGTCATCGACACTTTTAACGTATGTATATATCGGTCGCCATTAAGTTTGCGCTTAATGCCGCTGCAGCGGGTGGTGTCAACATTTTTATATCTTGAATAACTTTTCCTTTCTTGCTGATACGTTCTCTTTGAAGTGTTGCATTTTTTATTTGTGTCGTATTTTATCGCATATGGCGTCACTCTGATGTCGTTGCCTTCATGCTTTGTATATATGCAGCTTGTTTAAGGGACACGAAATAAGCTTTGAGTTGACATTGCCGGTGGCGCGAAATTATGATATTTGCTAGTCATTCACTGGCTGAACAGTTGCGGTTGTCAGAATTTTTGTTATCGACATTTATGTTTATAACACATATAAGTGTGGAATATACCAACCTTTTGTCGAAAAAAGAGTAGCGAAATTGTTGTATAAAATTGTTTGTAGTAGTAGCTTGAGTTTTTAATTAGTTTTAAAGATAGGGTGTGAAAAGTTGTATAATCAATAAACAATACAATCACAGTTTACTTGTCGAACTGTCGTCAAAATCTTCGGATATTGATTCGACGGTTTGTATCATGTAGGACACACCGTATGCAGCTAACGTATTGTCGCGGATTTCAAAAAATTCCTGATTATTTTGCAGGTTCTGTTATGTTATTGTTGTAGCGATAAGGTTACTCCCCGAAGGCTTTGGGGAGTGTTATCGATGTGATGGTCCTTTGCCGGATACAGATCCGGTACGCTCCGGTAACACAACACCATTAAGGTGGTAGCCCGACCATATCGGGAACGATTTATGTGGCCGCATTAACCTTCAGACCATCCCTCCCTCCCCCACCGCCAAGTTCCATGAGGAGCTTGGGGGCGCCAGTGCCTCGTCTGTTAGTGAAACGGAATTCGCCGCTCGAAGGTTGACAATTGGGTTGGAGAAGCTATGTATTGCGCTACACAACCCCTTGAATTAATAACTCAAATATACAGTATAGCAAAATAGTCATTATTTACACTACTTTGGTAGTAGAACTCCACAATTAGACTACTAGCATACTTCACTGATAGCGTGTTAAAATCAAAGTGATTGATTATTTCTCAGCATGCCCTGCTTTTATGCTCTCAGCTGCCACGTTGGCGTATTTTTCCTGGGTCTAGTCTTTTCAGAACAGCCTTCTCGAACAGTTGGTCATTTATTTCTCATTTCTGTAAGTATGTCATATTCATATTTGTCTTCTAGTTATATGCGTGAGTAGTGTAATCTTCGCTCTTAGCTGATGACTACATATATATATGTGTCTACATGTACGTGTGGCTGCTTGATTTGTCGTTTGCATGTACATATAGGTATGGGCTGCTTGCTTTGCTGTTGTTGTGTATTATTTACTAGTAACATAGTGACGTACCGAAATTCTTAATATTCGCCACAGTATATGTGTATGACAAGGGGATTCTGGATAGTTAACTAAGGTTTTACCGTTGCGATATCCACCTCTTTGGATAAGGATGATTACTGTTAAGTCTTGGCGCAAGGTGCCAATGCTTCTCGAGTCAACCGCCACACTGTCCCGTGGTGTATTTTCTCATTGGGTCCGAGGGTTTTCTGGATGTTTATTGCATTTAACAGTGTGGTAGTGCTACGCAGTTTTATGAAAGCTGCCTTAGTGAATGGCCAAAAGAAGGTTTGTGAAGAAGTTTGTGGGCGATTTTTTTGAACTTGTTGGTCTAATTTAAGACCTCTTCAGTTTTTCCGATGACAAAACTGCTATCTGGTAAGATTGACCAATTTTCCAAATGGCGCTGGGTTTATATCTGTAACGATCGGGATTCATATTCTAATACATTACAGCTGGAATAAAATAACTTAATAACTAAAATAGCTGTCGATTGGAATCAGTGCGGCCAATCTTCTGATTGATATCTGAAATTTTGATAAGAGTTTCGTGATATCGACGAGATAAATTTTTTTGAATTGCTTATATTTATTAAAACGTTGCCACTGATTAAATATGGTAATATTAACGTTTCGTAATATACTCCCGAGTTTCTCTTCCAATCTGGGTTGTGCTACTTTTTAATTTTTCTTACAAACTGACATGATGTAGGTCTTATGGTTTATGGGGACTCCGGCTATATGCATGACAGATGAATTTTCGCTTAGAAGCTTTTTGATGGCAGATATACACTAGGCCGGGTCGCAAAAAATAGTTGTAAAACTCCGACCCTAAATTTGAAGCTTAATTAAATATTAAATATACACTCGGAGTGTTTGTCAAACCACTGCCGGGGGACGACCCCGCTAAGAACTTTTATTTTCAAAAAGTATTTTTATGTAGCTTTTCAAGGGACTTTAACCCAGGACCATCACTTAATTGCTGAATCGGCTTACGTCAAATGTTATTACGACTGTCAAATCAACCAAACCCAACCCTAAATGATCGTACTTGAGCTTGTGAGAGTATTGATAACACTAAGTGACACTCCCCAAAATTGTGAGTTACGCGCAAAAAGTGGACTCTTGCGAGTCTATAACTTTGTTGGTCTTAACACGATTTTCAGTTTCTTTCCGGATACTTCATATATATATTATTGGAAAGGTCTAAATCGCTTCTTATACGATCCAGAGAAACGCCAACAAAGTTCTAGTCCAAAGGTACGAAAACCCGGTTTTTTTGCCCGTAACTCTTGATTTTGAGGGTGTCCAAGGAAAATCTATGCAATGACTGCATCTTGGTGAACTACTAGAAAAATCATATAACTTCCCAGGTATTTTCACTTCTGTCTTTTTTGTAACTCTGTGTAACATATTAGCCCTAATTGCATTCACGACGGCGGCTAACAAAGCGACATCTGTCAAATTATTTTTGCACCTGTTTTTATGAGGTCATTATTTTCGGCGCGGCAATCAATCATGAATGGCGTTGTGGGCAGATTAAACCCAATTCTATTTCTGGTAGGGACAAAATTTGACGCTGCCGTTTGCTATAATATATATTTGTGGCTTGTCGCTTTATTGTGATTTTAGTCTGTAGACGCCTTGTTGAATGTAATCAGCACTCTTAACATTAATGAAATGTTAAAGTAAATACACTTTCTGCGTTGACGTGGGAATGTCGATAGCAATTTTGTTCATTTTATTTCTTCTGTAATAGTGTAAAGATTATAAGCACATAATAGCCTAAGTATTTCTTTCACAATAACAAATTTCCTTATTTTGCCTTTTTCAGGTACAAAATCCGTGTATGCGGCGAGTCAACCAGATGCCGACCAGAAAGGACCCGTTTTTCTCAATGAACCCATCAATCGCATTGATTTCTCCAATTCGACCGGCGCCGAAATTGAATGCAAAGCCAGCGGCAATCCTATGCCAGAGATTATATGGATCCGTAGTGATGGTACTGCTGTTGGTGATGTGCCTGGACTACGTCAGATTTCATCTGATGGTAAATTGGTTTTCCCACCATTCCGCGCTGAAGATTATCGGCAGGAAGTGCATGCTCAAGTGTATGCCTGTTTGGCACGCAATCAATTTGGAACCATCATTTCACGCGATGTACATGTGCGTGCGGGTAAGTTAGAGAAGTTCTGATGATAGAGCGATTTTACAAATTTGAAAGTTGGAGGGCTTAATTAGGGTAGCAGTGATAGCAATTTATTTCTTTGTGACCAATTTATATAATCACTTTCGGAACACATCGAAACAGGGTGATAACCCATTCTGAGTAAACTATCGCCGGCAACAAGTATCATAACAGGAATTTAACAAATAGGGTATCAGTAGTTTTCGCAGTTACTTACTGCTGCCAAGGCGACATCACGAAGTTTGAATTTTGATAAATTACTTTCATCGTACATCAAAGTATACAATGCTCAGTACAATTTTGTTATTATTATTTCCGTTGTGTATTATCCCTAAATCAAATTAATTGTACATGAACAGCTGTCGATTGGAATCAGTACGGTCAATCTTCTGATTGATATCTGAAATTTTGATGGAGTTTCGTGATATCGACGAGATACATTTTTTTAATTGTTTATATTTATTCAAACGTTGCTACTGATTAAATATAGTATTAATAACGTTGCGTAAAATACTCCCGAGAAGATTTAAGACGAGTTTCTCTTCCAATCTGAGTCGTGCTACTTTTTAATTTTTCTTACCAACTGACATGATGTAGGTCTTATGGTTTATGGGAACTCCGGCTGTATGCAAGGCAGATGCATTTTCGCTGCATTTGTTGGCAGATTCGGCTTACGTCAAATGTTATTACGACTCTTAAATCAACCTAACCCAACCCAAAATGATCATACTTGAGCTTGTGAGGGTATTGATACCACTATGTGATACCCCCCTAAATCGTGAGTTCGCCGCAAAAAGTAATTTTTCGTATCTTTGGACTCTTACGAGTCTCTAACTTTGTTGACCATAACACGATTTTCAGTTTCTCTCCCGTATACTTGATATATATATATTGTTCGAAAGGTCTAAATTCATTCTTATACGATCCAGAGAAACTGAAAGTCGCCAACAAAGTTCTAGTCCAAAGGCACGAAAACCCGTTTTTTTGCCCGTAACTCGTGATTTTGAGGGTGTCCAAGGAAAATCTTCTATGCAATGACTGCATCTTGGTGAACTACTAGAAAAATCATATAACTTCCCAGGTATTATCACTTTTGTGTTTTTTGTAACTCTGCGGCCTAATTGCATTCACGAAAGCGGCTACAAAGCGACTTCTGTCATACTATTTTTGCACCTGTTTTTATGAGGGTCATTATTTTCGGCGCGACAATCAATCACGAATGGCGTTGTGGGCAGATTAAACACAATTCTATTATTGGTAGCGACAATGAGTGGCGTCCTTTTTAAAACAGAATTAAATTTTTTTCAGAATTTGACGCTGCCGTCTGCTATAATATATATTGTGGCTGCCGCGTTCAAAGTAATCATGCAGCCAATGCTTGGCTACGCTTGTCGCTTTATTGTGATTGTAGTCTGTAGACGCCTTGTTGGATGTAATCAGCCCGATTAACATTAATGAAATGTTAAATTAAATACACTTTCTGCGTTAACGTGGGAAAGTCGATAGCAAATTTATATCACTTATGGCAATCATAACAGGGTTGATTATATTTTAGCTAGACGGTAATGCAGTTTTGGACTAGTAAATAACCCTTATAGGCCCGACACATACGATTCTTGATGCAGCATCGTGCGCTGACATATAGTAGATTTTTGCCCCCTACGCAAATACATGCTATCTACTCATCTGTCTGTGTACGACGCTGCATCAAAAATCGTATGTGTCGCCAGCAAATGATACATAGGGCCCTTTAAGCCCTCCAACTATCTCCGTTATGTTATGTTTACATATATGTTTATAAATCTTCTATAATTCGACAAAACCGATTCATCGTTGGTCCGTCAGCGTGGGTTTTGGTTGTTCTTCCTTGTGTCCTGTCCTCCGGTGTACTATACTTAAGGAATTTGGTATTCGGTTTTGTTGTAATTGAACCAACGGCAGTGGATAGGAAATACCAGATTTGTCCTTTTAACCTCGTTTTAAAGAAAATCGCAGTGTAAGTTGACATTTTGTTTGTGGTTTGCAATTTTATATACGTATACCTCTACCAGACTATAACTATGAGAAGTTTCAGGTTAAACTTCCCCTATTTGTGGTATACTACTCTTATTTTTTTTTTACAAATTTGCACATACATTGTTTATGACGAAAATAAAGGCATCTGCAGATGCACAAAAAAAAATTACATTAATTGTTCTTAAAATTTATTTCCGTTAGCCGAACTATTCTCACGCTCATTACATATCCACAGTACTCGGGCGCGTCCATGTATAAGCTTTACGCGCAAACATTCTAATTTGCTGATTCATCTCTAACACAATGAGTAAGCGCCTGTTTTGAAAGTTTCATTGTAAATGCTGTTAATTGGCAACGCCATATTTAATGCCTCGACACATTGTCATACGCACAGTTTCACAAAAAATTATGCACATCAGCGTTGTATTTGCACATAATCACTGAAAAAGACAGTGTAATGACGCTGTTGATTCCCCATTTATCATATTGTTGTAGCCTTTTACAGTTAACAATTGAATTTCTTACTTTGTATCGATGTCGGAATGCATCCTATGTGCTTTTGCACTTATTACAGATAAAATTATGGAAAATTATGAAATAATACTTAAGCAAATTTGGGTTGCGTTTGCTGTTTTGCATACCAAGTGCGAGTTGTGCGCGTTGCACTTATGCATTCGCATTGTTTGAATCAAATGCAAACAAATTTAACGGAAAAATTGAAACTTACTGAATCCACTCATTTCCGCATTTCAGAAGTTCATTCATAGGTAAGGTTACATTAGGTTCGTAATAAAGACCTCATATAGACTGAATGTCGTACTAGAGGTAACAGAATATGTTTATCGGCCAAACAGAATAATCTAATTATGTGCATGGACTTAAGGATGTTATAAAATAACTCGGTCCTCTCGGCAAATACCAGATCTTTTCTAGGACCCAAATAGTTCGCTGCATCGCGATCTGACAATTGTGTCACCCCCAGTAGTCGGACCTTTAACATAGCAAACACAGGACAGGAATCATGGCAGAAGTAAGCAGATAATGACCGGAAATCAGCGGATTGGTACTTTTTTAATATGATTTGACACTTCAACTTTCGGTTAATTAATATGCTTCTAAAGTGAGTACCTGCCTCTTAGGCTCAACTTCACGTTGTCAAAACACACGGATCTAACTGCATGATTAGTAACCCAACTATCGGCTCCATGTTTCCTGCCCAAACACTTCGTAGCCGAATCATTCATTGGTACCAAACGAACTGGTAATCGGGTGTACAATGACAAGGTCTTACATTTAAGGGATGTGATTACAACCTGTCCGTATCATCGAATGGAGCTACTAATCACATTTACTTTAGATCCGATGCCAACCACACGGACATAGCCTAACGCAGTTTCAAAGAATTTTAAAAATAAGAGTGAGCAGAAACCCTTACTTACTTAATTGGCGTTTAACCGTATAAACGGTTATGGCCATCCAACAAGGCGCGCCAGTCGCTCCTTCGCTCCACCAACCGTCGCCAATTGGTCACACCAAGGGAGTTTAAATCGTTTTACACCTGGTCCTTCCAACGGATTGGGGCCGCCCTCTACCTCTGCTTCCATAGGCGGGTTCCTATAGAAACTCTTTCTTGGCCGGAGCATCATCTTTCATTCGCATAACATGGCCTAGGCAGCGCAGCCGCTGCGTTTTAGTTCGCTGGACTATGTTGATGTCTGCGTATAGCTCGTACAGCTCATCATTAAATCTTCTTCTTACTTTTCAATTGTCTACCTAGTCCAAAGTAGCATTTATTGGCAAGATTGATTCTTAGCTGGTTGTTGCTAGTGTTGATGCTGGTTCCCAAATAAACGAAGTATTTTACTATTTCGAAATTATGGCTGCCAAAAGTACCGTGGTTGCCAATGCGCATATGCGCTGACTCTTTGCTCGATGACAGCAGGTACTTCTGTTTGTCCTCATTCACTATCAAACCCATCTTTACCGCTTCTTTTTCCAGTTTGGAGTAAGCAGAACTAACAGCGCGGGGGTTTAGGCCGATGATATCAATGTCATCAGCATATACCAGTAATTGCACGCTTTTAGCAGAGCAGAAACCCACTCTCACAATTATCAATTGTTATCCACAAAAGGTAGGGATTTAGGGATGTTTTCAATTTTTGACTTACCGCAGAAGAATATTCGAAATATTTATGCTTAGGTTGGAATACGTGAAGTGCCAGTTTTACCCTTGTGAGCCAACCAACTTTCCAACGATGAAAACCGCATTACTCAAAAGAAATTATTGCAAACTTCAGCGAAGAAGAGACTGTATAGTTTCTTTTAGTATGATGATTTATTGTCAACTTCCCCTAAAGTGAACTCCCCCGCAATTAGAAAAAAGCCAACATGCGAGATGAAACCACAGCCCCAACTAGGTGCCGATCCAAAGGACAGAAGGTGAGACCCGTATACAATCAGTAAGCGATGCATTATATACAGGTCAGAACTGGCTGACCTTGTTCCCCATGGTACAGTTTTTATTGACCGTGATTGGGTCACGAAAGCGATGCACGTGCTCGCATTGCTACCTTTCAAGTTACCACCCCTCAGGATTGCATAGCAGTTTTTGGTATTTTGTTGACCTTTTACTAACGGTATACCTACCCCTTACCAGCGGGGATGTTCCGGTGCAGTACGATTTTGACATAAGTCCATCGAATTACAAAAACAAAGTACATATTTAGAATTTTTGTTTGTGTCGAGGCCGAGCTCACAAATTAGTGGCCGGTTTTGTGAGACTGGTGAGAATTGTTCTCAAAACTGAAAACTGTTTCTAATAATGACTCCAAAAAGGTCCATAAACTTTAGTTTATAGGACAATGTGAATTTAATATTTCTTAACATTTTTGAAATTTCATTATCACTAATATGAGAAAACGGTCGAGCACATTCAGAGCAAGTGTCCTGCGCTCGTCAGACTAAGACTCCAGCTATCAGATCTAGAAACAGCAAGTGACAAAGGTCATAGGTAGCTGCCACTATTTGCCAAGAGGTTGGAACTATTTTATAACAGACATCCTAGTGTTCGATATGGTTTTTCAAGTTTGGTCTTTGAGAAATCTTAAGTATTTATGGGGTCCGCGAAGAGTGACCAGTTCACTAACCTAACCCTTACAAAGTATTATAAGCTTATTGAATGAAAGTAGTATGAAAGTGAAATGAAAATGCCTCTAGCTTTGCGCTCAATTGAAAAAATCTATCTCCTATCGTTCATTTATGTGAACAAAAGTGCGGTAGCTTCAAAAAGAACAGTGCTTACGTCCGAAATCTTCACAAACTCGGCATGGAATCTCTTCATTTCATATAATGCACTCGTTTAAATAACTTACTCACATGAATTGTCAGATATTTAACCCAATTTGCTAACGAGTTTTAATAACTTTATGAAATTTATTCCAATTAGATCCAGTTAAAGGAAAATTACACTAAAAGTGTGACGATATTCCCACGTTTCCCGCCACACCCAACATTTGCATACTTCATATATAACCAATCATAATTAGGTAGAACTGCGTATATTTGCAGAACATTTTCAAAACGCAACTCATTTATTTTAAATAAAATGAGTAAAAGTATTAAGAGAAGCACGAAAAAATATACGTAAAAATGAGCTAGACGCACCTTCCCATGCTGAAATTTTTTGTAATTGTCGTTTAATGAGTGGTAATAACCATTTACCATATTTTGGATTCTAAAGATAACACACCTTAGCAACGAAACAGTATGGAACATACAAGAAGAGCACGCATTATGCGTGGTAAGTTTTTATACTCAGCGTGCTTTTCACACAGAGTATATTAACTTTGATTGGATAACGGTTGGTTGTACAGGTATAAAGGAATCGAGATAGATATAGACTTCCATATATCAAAATCATCAGTATCGAAAAAAAATTTGATTGAGCCATGTCCGTCCGTCCGTCTGTCCGTTAACATGATAACTTGAGTAAATATTGAGATATCTTCACCAAATTTGGTACACGAGCTTATCTGGAATAGAGTGGTATTGAAAATGAGCGAAATCGGATGATAACCACGCCCACTTTTTATATACATAACATTTTCGAAAACACAAAAAACTGATTATTTAGTAAATAATACACCTAGAATGTTGAAATTTGACATGTGGACTGATATGGCGTGGCACCGACCACTTGTGATAAAATCAATTTTACAAATATTATTAATCATAAATCAAAAATCGTTAAACCTATCGTAACAAAATTCGGCAGAGAGGTTGCCTTTACTAGAGGGAATGCTTTGAAGGAAAATTAACGAAATCGGTTAAAGGCCACGCCCACTTTTATATAAAAGATTTTTAAAAGGGTCGTGGACGAATAAAATAAGCTATATCTTTGCAAAAAAGAGCTTTATACCAACGGTATTTCATTTCCCAAGGGTATTTATAACAATAAATAGGAAAAACCTCAAATTTAAAAAAATGGGTGTGGCACCGCCATTTTTATGACTAAGCAACTTTGTATGTTTCGGGAGCCATAGCTCGAAGAAAACTTAACGGATCGTAATAAAATTGGGTACACAAATTTTCCCTATAGTAGAAAATATTTCTGGTAAAAATGGACGGGATCGGTTAAAGACCACGGCAACTTAGATATAAAACAAGTTTAAAAGTGTCGTAGACTAGAATAATAAGCTATAACTTAGCAAAAAATAGTTTTGAATCAATGATATTTCACTTATCAAGTTTTATTGTAGGAGGAAATGGGGAGATATTTTTTTTAAACGGGCGGTGCCACGTGTTATGTAGAAAAGTAATTTATCTGAAATGAAATGTGCAATTGAAGCTCACGCTGCGTATATAATGTTCGGTTACACCCGAACTTAGACATCTTTACTTGTTCTTTTTGTCGTTATGTCACTTCCGCTAAACTTTTCCCTGACTAAGTTTGGCCTACATGAGTAGCTATTTGCATGTCATTCAATCGCTTAAGTTATACTTGAGCGATAATAAATTTAATTAGACAAATTTTCATACAAACCACTGCCGTAAAGCTTATTAGATGCAGTGTTTTGCACCGGCAAAATAACTAATCGCCTCATGTCACGTTAACACGAAATTCATGCATCTTAATATGACCAATAAGACACACAGTAAACAAGGTCACTTAGCAAATAAGAAAATGTCGACGTCAAACATGAGAAAAGCATTAGGGCTGATCACATTCAACACGGCGTATACAGACCACAACCACAATAAACCAAAGCTTGACGACAACCGTAGCCAAGCATTGGCTTCTTGATTACTTTGAAAGCGGCAGCCACCAATGTAAATTACAGCAAACAGTAGCGAAAAATTTTGAAAAAAATGTTAATTATGTTAAAGAAACGCCCAAAATAATAATTTTAGCTTTTATTATCTGTTATTTACTTCTATTTTAGTTTTTATTGACAAAATAAAAAGGACGCCACTCACTGTCGCTTCCCGAAATAAAATTAGGTTTAATCTGGCTACAATGGCTTTCGTGATTGATTGTCGTGCAGCCCTGTCGCGCTGAAAATAACGACACTCATAAGAACATGTGTAACAAGAAAGGAAGGCTAAGTTCGGATGTAACCGAACATTACATACTCAGCTGAGAGCTTTGGAGACAAAATAAAGGAAAATCACCATTTAGCAAAATGAACCTAGGGAATGTGTTTGTATGACATGTGTATCAAATGAAAGGTGTTAATGATTATTTAAAACGTAGTGGGCCTTAGTTCTATAGGTGGACGCCTTTTAGAGATATCGCAATAAGGGTGAACCAGGGGTGATTCTAGAATGTGTTTATACGATATGGGTATCAAATTAAAAGTATTAATGAGGGTCTTAAGAGGGAGTAGCCCTTAGTTGTATATGCGAAGGCGTTTTCGAGATATCGACCAAAATGTGGACCAGGGTGGCCCAGAACATCTTCTGCCGGGTACCGCTAATTTATTAATATATGTCATACCACGAACAGTATTCCTGCCAAGATTCCAAGGGCTTTTGATTTCGCCCTGCAGAACTTTTTCATTTTCTTCTTCTTAATATGGTAAGTGTCACACCCATTTTACAAAGTTTTTTCTCAAGTTATATTTTGCGTCAATAAACCAATCAAATTACCATGTTTCATCTCTTTTTCATATTTGGTACAGAATTATGGCATTTTTTTAATTTTTCGTAATTTTCGATATCGGAAAAGTGGGCGTGGTCATAGTCGGATTTCGGCCATATTTTATATCAAGATAAAGTGACTTCAGATAAGTACGTGAACTAAGTTTAGTTAAGATATATCGTTTTTTGCGCAAGTTATCGTGTAACGGCCGAGCGGAAGGACAGACGGTCGACTGCGTATAAAAACTGGGCGTGGCTTCAACCGATTTCGCCCATTTTCACAGAAAACAGTTATCGTCATAGAATCTATGTCCCTACCAAATTTCACAAGGATTGGTAAAGTTTTGTTCGACTTATGGCAATAAAAGTATTCTAGACGAATTAAATGAAAAAGGGCGGAGTTACGCCCATTTTGAAATTTTCTTTTATCTTTGTATTTTGTTGCACCATATCATTACGGGAGTCGAATGTGGACATAATTTACTTTTATATTGTAAAGATATTAATTTTTTTGTTAAAATTTGACTTTAAAAAAATTTTTTTTTTAAAAGTGGGCGTGTTCGTCATCCGATTTCGCTAATTTTTATTTAGCACATATATAGTAATAGGAGTAACGTGCCTACCAAATTTCAGCATGATATCTTCAACGACTGCCAAATTACAGCTTGCAAAACTTTTAAATTGCCTTCTTTTAAAAGTGGGCGGTGCCACGCCCATTGCCCAAATTTTTTCTAATTTTCTATTTTGCGTCATAAGGTCAACGCGCCTACCAAGTTTTATCGCTTTACCCGTCTTTGGTAATGAATTATCGCACTTTTTCGGGTTTTCGAAATTTTCGATATCGAAAAAGTGGGCGTGGTTGTAGTCCGATTTCGTTCATTTTAAATAGTGATCTGAGATGAGCGCCCAGGAACCTACATACCAAACTTCATCAAGATACCTCAAAATTTACTCAAGTTATTGTGTGATTTACTCAAACTGTGACTATCTGTGCAAGAACAAACTAAATGTTGTTTACAACAACATTGCTAGATATGTTTATGGGTTGAAAAGACTTGAAGACGTATCACAACATGCTGAAAGGTTGCTAAACATTTCTTACGAAAATCTTTTAAAAGTCAAAACACTGTCCTTCCTCCATAAATTGATACACACGAAGGAACCTGACTATCTATATCGTAAGCTTATTTTTCTGCAATCATCAAGATCGGTGCTTCTTCTTAAGCACATTAGATACCGCACGCTAACCTCTGAGCGCCAATTCTTTGTTACTGCAATACGTCTTTGGAACTCCCTACCTACAAGTCTTCGACTCTTAACTAATGCTCTGCACTTCAAAAAAGAGCTAACATCATGTTTTAACGACTCTTAAACTGGATCTCAAATTGTTGTTGTTAAAATGTTCATTTCTAAGTCCTTTTCTTTCTCTGTGTCTTCTTTCTTTATTTGTTAAATATTATTCGATCTATAACCAGCCAAAGGTTATCATCACTACTGCTGTCTTTTAATATTTATTAATTACTTTTCTTTAGTTTTAAGATGTACATTTACATACATAAATATTTCACTATTATCCGTTATATTTAATTTAATTTGATTAATCTAATTTATTATTATTATAAATGTTCAATTTTTATAGCTCATGCTATTCATGACTAGCACTGTTAAATAATTTGTCAAAATTTTTGTGCTACGAAAAAATGTTCAAATAAATACATACATACATACATACATCGTGTTTACAGGCGGGCGGACAGACGGCCGGACGGACATGGCTAAATGAATTTCTTTTTTCACCCAGATCATTTTGATATATAGAAGTCTATATCTCTCTCGATTAGTTTATGCCGTTACGGATTACCGTTATGCGAACAAAGTTAATATACTCTGTGAGCTCTGCTCAGCTGAGTATAAAAATAATATGACAGATGTGGCGGCTACACCGCCGTCGTTAATGTGATCAGCCCTATTGACAGTACGTCGTGGCGCTAAATGTATGTAAGTATGTACCTACAATATAAAAGTAATGATATTTATACATATATGCGTGCCTTGGGTGTGGTAAAACTGTTGATGCTTCAGCGCACCAACTGAACTGTCATTTAAATTACGACTTTAATTTAATTACATGAAAGCCGGCATAATTAAAAAAGGTGATGAGTAAATAAAAAAGACAAACCAACTGTGGAAACGAAACGGTAATTCCAGCCAGAGGTATAAAATAGAATTTCACTTTAATTGGAAATGTAGAAAAAAATAAATAAATTTAGTATTTCCTGGAAAAATTTAAGAACATTTTAAAATTGTGACGAGTGTTTGAATAGAGTTTATGTAGTTGAACCATAAAAACAACAAAAAATATTCATGCTCAATGAACTTAAAATGTGTCAAAAACACCAACTTGTCCTGTTAAAAGAGGATACACAATAATTCCCTTCAACTGGGTTTGAAGTTTTTCCTTTCGAAGGCGGATTTACATAAACTTTGGTCGTTTCAATGGGAAGAAAGCGGCAAGGAATGTCATTATTATAGTATGGTGCTGTCAAAGCACAGCAACTGGACCAAAGCGTTTATGTAAATCCGTCTTAGGGCCTGACGACTGACTTTTGCCACGTTTCTTAGCTTTGATAGCGCCTTAAGATAACAATTACATGCCTTTGTAGTGTTATTTCGCTTTGACGCTTTGGCAGCGTCATGAGTTAACGATATCTTAACTTCTTGTCTCGCTTTACATACCACACACTTTGTGTAGCAAGATGAAGTTGCGGCTATACATAGAACTTATATTTCATACGAAGCAACGCCAACAAGGTGTTCTTTGCAAACCCGACATAAGGTCTAGGCGACATCATTAAAACGCTAAGCTTATCGACAACTCTTAGGTTGAATGAGCTGCAACGTGTCAAACAAGGTCAATACAGTATATTAAAATAGTGCACAAGTTATTTTGATTGAAAATATGAAAAAAAATGATTTGAATTTCAATATACATATTTGAAATATTTAATACTAAGATATATTTCAATATAGCTTTCAAAAAAATTTGCACTCATAAAAATAGTGCCATTACGTATTGATCATGATACAGGTGCTCTTTCATTCCTAACAGAAGGCTATCGATAACTTTACGACATTATCTCATCTCCTTCCGTCTTCTGTAGTACAGAGATGGAAACGCTTTATTGAATCGATTAGTCAGTACGGATAGGCTCATGGCGGAAACATATACCATTGTGAATCAAACTAAGTGTGATATCTTCTGCATAGACGTCAAAATTCCTTACATCCTGTCAGGCAAGATATCACACTTAGTTTGATTCACAATGGACAGGATGTTCAATATGGCTACTTTTGAGCGTTTTGACAAGGTGTTCAATATGGCGGCGCTTAGGGCCGGCTATCTTCAGCGGATGATAGAAAGAAATACAGAATGAGATAGCGATAGTCAATTACAAATCAGGTAATCCAATCACTTTGGAATTTTGACGTCTATGCAGAGAATATCAAACTTAGTTTGATTCACAATGATCCTGTCAGGCAGTTGACAGATAAGATATCATACTTAGTTTGATTCACAATGTCATATACAGGTGACGGCCGGTAGTCAGCTGGCTGTTACATTTTTAATATGATTTACAAAAACCAAATTACATGGAATATTTATTTATGCTTGTATGTATGTCACCGTGCTGCCAGCTTGTATGGTTCCACCACCGAAAGGAGTAAATGCTCGAATATGGAACAGTTTACATTGATAAATCAGATTTTACGTATATACTTCAATAGGGAGTATGTAGTTCTTGTTGTACGTTCCCGTAAAAGAACGGGGAAATAATCAGAGAAAACTGCTCATATGTAGTACATACACATAACTCCGTTACTTCTACCACAAACGAAATGTCAACCCATAAATGTAATTTTTCTTTACATTTACTGCGTACCTGGCGATTTGAGGTTTCCTAGGCTTTAAATTTTCAATGCAAAAAATCTCAACAATTCCCAATTTTAGTGGTCGCCCAATACTATGAAGCTGATGTCAACAAAGAGCATGTGATACGTGGTAATGCAGCGGTTATCAAATGTCTTATACCATCATTTGTAGCAGATTTTGTTGAAGTCGTCTCTTGGCATACGGATAGCGATGAAAATTATTTTCCTGGAACTGAATATGGTGCGGAGATAATTTAAAATTTCGAAAACTGTTGGCTTTCAAAATGACGAATATTCCATTCCAGTCGTTTGATGGTTATTGTTATCTTAGATTCCACTAATCGCACGTTGGTAGTAAAACTTATGCAGCAAATTTTTCATTGATTGCATATGGTTGTTGATTGCAATGTCAGCTGCTAAATAAATTACCCTGCCCTTATTTCTTTAATTTCTCATCTCTTTTTATTACAATTTCTATTTGAGTATCATTTGTGCCATCATTATTTTCCATTTGCTAACTTTCTTATGCATTTTCCACATCTATTGTACTTAGCATTTTTTCATCATTTCATTTCCTTTGCCTTTCCATCCTACATCGCTGCAGTCGTTTCTCAACACTATGAAGAAGATATTCATAAAGCATTTGTCATACGTGGCAATTCTGCTATTCTAAAATGTGATATACCATCGTTTGTAGCTGATTTCGTTAATGTTATATCTTGGCATACCGATCAAGAAGAGATCTTCTTTCCAGGCACTGAGTACGGTGTGTTTCGCAGTCAATCCTATCTATGTATTTAACTGTCTAACGTCCTAATAACTATCGCAATTTGAAATAGAAGTTTATCGATTTTCACAATTATTAATTTTGTATAAATAATATTGTAAAGAGCATATAATATATCCCAATAATCCTGTATATTACACAATTAAGTCTTAAACTTACACAAAAATAAAATAATGAAAATGAACACTTCTAAATCTAATTTGTAATCGGTTTTAATTGAACTAATATACACAAGATTAAAAATATTAACATAAATTACCATTTATCTACATAGAGCGTTGCTGATTTACCAACAAATACTCACCTCACACAATAGCAACGTTTTACAACACTCAGTGAAAATTTACAAACTAGGAAAAAATAAATGTATTTCTTGTGCCTGGTTTTTCAGTGCGAGCTAAAGGGCCGTTTAAACTTGACGTATCCATATCCATATAAAACAGCTGATCCAACCAACCTTATGGAAATCAATGGGTGTTTTCTTTTCTACACGAAAATGTCGCCTTCACGCCAACCCTTCGGGAACTTGTGTTCTGTTGTAAAATCAGCTTAGCCGCAATAGAGGGCATCATTATCTTTTCTCAACAACCTACCCCTAAAAATGGCCAAAAATGCAACATTACTTGCCCTCGCTCCCATTGACGGTGCAGAAAACAGCCCGGTCAATTAGCTGATGAATCACACGAAGCATATAGCGAATGCTATATATGTACGTATGTGTCGCATCATGCCTCACTCAAAAGCAATTTGCGATCACAGTTGACAGAGAACAACCACACGAACTGCATTTTTTGTAAAAATGGTTACAATTTTTATAATTTATTTAATAATTTGGGAAAAATTTAAACAACGTGACATCAGGACAGACAAGGCGACAGCTGTTTCGATTATACCTTGTAAATCTCTTCAAAGCCTTTTCTCCCGGGAGTGGGAGTCGAACTCGCACTCCTACGATAGTTGAAATGGTTATAAACGCATTCAGCTACGTCATGCCTGTTGTAAAGTTTTTCCCAATTGCCTTCTTTTTGCATATTTTAATCTTTTACACATTGCATACTTCGTATGCAATTATGTGTTAAAGCTATGCTTGGTACGGCGGTTTTCAAAGAAACTTTGGTTTTGTTGCTGTTTTCGTTCTATTTATAGAACTACAACGAATTAACCAATTTTGCCTGTTTGTATGATTTTAATAATCGGGGATTGCCCATATTGCTTTTTTAAATGTATGAAAACATTTATTTGAAGCAATTTTTTAATTTTTATAATTTATTTAATAATTTGGGAAAAATTTAAACAACGTGACATCAGGACGGACAAGGCGACAGCTGTTTCGATTGTACCTTGTAAATTGTAAATTTTTGTTCTTTTCAAGTCATGCAGGGTGGCACTGGACATTTTAAGTGGCTACAATTTCACAGGACGAAGTGAGAATCTTAAAAATGTTTGCCGCTGAAAGTGTAGAAAAGAAATCACCAAATGTAATTGGCCAACGGTGCCATACCATAACGCCTTAGCCATAACCATACCATAGCCAACCAATTGGTTTTTGGTTTTTCGCCATATCCATAACCTAAAAATATTTGAGTTGGAGAATTTATCAACTTTTTGTAGATTTTATTTATTGTTTTGCATACGTTTTGACTAAGAGACTTATTTTTTGTGGTATATGTTTGTAATTTTTTGCGTTTTCTTCTTTTTCATGAAAATTTCACGATTTTTAGGTTAAGGCACCAATAACTGATGCCAATTGATAAGTACAAATATGGTTATGACTATGTCAACTTTGCCAGACCCTTAAATTAGAGTTTAGCTTTGCCACTTTGTTCCATTGTATACAATTATGTCTTTTATTATATGACAGGTTTAAACTCCAGTCAACTTTTACTGTATTTGAAACTCTCACTGAAAAACCGGGCATTATTGACACTAATGAATCTACTACTCCAAACAATGAATTATACAATCACCAAAATTACACCACAAATAAGCTGTTGCTGCCTCAATCAGCATTAATCCTCAAATACAATCTGGTTCGTCATAATTTAGTTCATATATTTTGTCACTGTTAATACGACAACGGGAAGTTTTTTCATTTGAACTTTTGTCCTCTTTAACATTTAATTTGTGTATAAAAGCTTTTGAGTATATCTTTTCTTATTTAATCAACATTCTTCATTATTATTTTCAATGAACCTTTAGTTGTTGCTCAATATTACGATACCGATGTAAATAAAGCTTATGTGATTCGTGGCAATGCAGCTGTTTTAAAATGTGAAACACCATCGTTTGTTGCGGACTTTGTCAGTGTTGTATCGTGGCATACAGATCAAAATGAAGACTTTTTACCGGGCACTGAATATGGTTGGTGCAAAAGTGCTTTCTGTTTTGGGTTATGCTTGCTTGTTTAGTTTTATTTGTGTCGTCGATGATGAATAGTGTAAAAAAGACCATGACATATTTCAGTAAAGATTCTATAAAGTTGGGCACAATTGTTTCAGAAGCAAAGGGAATAAAAAGGCGAACAAATTAGTTGTAAAGTACATATTTTGTTAGCTGCGCTGTATGTAATTACCAGCTAAATTACAATTCTTTATAAAAATAGTATAATTTGTTTTGAATCAGCAAAAAACTTCCCAATTACCTTCTAAATTATATGATTTGAAAATTGTGATTACTATTAGCATTTTATACTGTTTTCACACAGAAACTTAATGATATCATTTCACCTGCTAATGAAATCGTAAATTTTTTGCTTTCACACAGAAGTAACTGCTCGATTAGTATGAAGGATGAGACAGACAATCATGGCGGAACGATACAAGGTGGGAGCATGGTGACATACCTACAAACAAAAACAATTCCATGTACTTGTAAATTCGATGGACAAATGTCAAAATCGTACTGCGCCGGTAGTTGATGTATCAAATCAAATAAAAAAGGTTCCGCCATGACATTTGCTTTGACAAATGACATTTTTAAGCACTGAACACGCCAAAAACTAAGAAGCGGAAACGGAAGCGGAACGCTGCCAACAGAGTTGCATTGTGCTTTTGACTTCATTAGGCATTCGATTAGCTACTAATGAAATAATAACAGATTCGAATTTTGTAGGGAAGATTGAGCTCAATAAGCGTCTTAATGTAGAAAACTGCCTTTATTATTCAATAAGCTGTCTGTGTGAAAACAGTATTAGGGTTTGCAGCAGACCAGTGTTAGCAATCATGGAAACAAATTTTCCATGACCGAGTTTCAAAAGCTTTTAAAACGAATTTTCAAAAGGAGAAGCGACAAGTAAAACGCATTAGGTAATACTGTGCCCAACTTTACGATTTTCAGAAAAGATTCCATCATTAACTATTCTTTCCGATAACTTCATAGCTTATATTTTAGTTTATTTAAACGTGCTCCTCACAATCCCCTCACATTTCTTTTATATTTTCTTATGTTTTAAAATTTGTGATCTATACATTTTTATTACTACTATCTTGCTTTTATGAGGGGCTGCCCTATGTTTCTTTCAGATTTATTTCTTGTTACTCTCGTTTTGAAGAAATGGAATGATTACTTTTTCTGAGCTGTTTTCCTCCACACTTGGAGAAACTCTCAATATAAAAGACTTTAACTATGACAATTCTTCTATCGTTTGTTTCACTAATCACGGAGTGCGCTTGTAATTCTCAACTAGTTAATGATATATACTAAATACCTCAGATCCCAAATGCTCACCCTCAATGAATATATTGAAGGTGCAATTGTGGGGGTTTTCAACGCAAAATGAGGTGGTTCAAAACGCAGCCAATCCCTCAGAACCCAAGTGCTCGCCCCCAATAAAAGCATAAAAGGTGTAACAAGTGCTAAGTATCTTCTGTTTTTCTGAACAAAACAATTAAAATAACATACAGTCCACTAAATAAAACTATAAAAAAGTATTCGCCCTCCGAATCACCAAAGTTTAGGTTTTTATCTCACAAAACCAAATTGATGAGTAAACAAATTTAGGTAGGTTTTGTTTTCTAGAAATTCCTTTAAGATGCCGTAGGATTTTTCGTTACATTACGCTACTACAATCACATACAGTGAAACCATTTCTCTCAAAGCATTTAAACATTCTCTCTTATTTGATGTAATAATTTGTCTTCGTGCTCATAATTTTTACACTTCTACTTAAATTACCATATTTAATCAGTCGTTAACCTTTCTGTACTTTTTGTACATATCATACACTCCACAATATGCAATGTTTTTCTTACTTATTTTACCCAAGTACTCTTGCTTCGAAGTTTGAAATTATTGCATAATTATTATCAACTCTGCTTCGTGGTGAATTTTTACTAAACCAATCATTTATAAAATTTTATTTCTTAATTGATGTGGCTTCCACATGAAAACATTAGCATTTAGAATTGTAGCTGATGTGAGAATACATCGTTCAAGTATGACGTGTTATTCGAATCATTAGCATTCTTTTTGGAAGCATGCGAATCGCGCACTAACGATTACCATGATTTTCATTTCAATTAAAAAATATACATGTACAAATGTGCAAAATTTGGTAGTGCAAGCTTAGGAGTACTCACATGCTTCACTAAATTTTCCCACATTTTAGAGGCGCTGTTTTTTTTTTTATCAGAATTTTATTTTCGCTCTAACATGGCGAAAAAGTGGCAGTAATATTGCAGTAAACGCCACGGCGTGTTTTATATAATTAAACATTGGCTCCCATGGCGTTGCATTTCATTCATGAAAAATTTAGCGGTTACATGCAAGTTCAACTTACAACTCTCACTCATCGTTGCGCATTTATTTTTTTATTTTTCCTACTTCTACATTATCGTAATATAGTTGTGCAACAATTCTATGAATCCGAAGTGAATAATGAATATGTAATACGTGGCAACGCTGCTGTGCTTAAATGTTCCATTCCCTCATTTGTGGCGGATTTCGTGCAAGTTGTTTCGTGGCAGGACGAAAGTGGCGAGCTGTATGCAACGTTGGATGAACAAAAGGGCACCGGTAGTAGTGCGATTTGTTAATATGAATAAATTTTTGAAAGGAGTTTGCTTGCAGTCGATTTGTATGCCATAAGAATACTGTATGTTTCACATCATTCCCAACCGCTTATATATCTGTCAACTGTCACTTCTTCAACTCCTATTTTTACATATATCTTTTTATCACTTATTTTTTGTATATCTACCGAAAATTTTATTAATTTGCAGTCGTCAGTCAGTACTATGACTCCGAGGTCGTTTCCGAATATGTCATTAAAGGCAATGCAGCGGTTTTGAAATGCACCATACCAAGCTTTGTTGCAGATTTTGTGAGAGTGGAAGCTTGGTTGACTAGCGAAGGCACAGAGTTTCTACCAAGTGATAATTTTGGTACTAAAACCTATATATTTGAAGATGAAATATCAACACGTTGAATACTTTAATTGTTGCCTTTTTTGTTATGGTGCTGTTATTTTAAATAACTCTGCATATTCCACTTCTGAATTATCCGACTCAATTTCTTTACCACTTATGCTTACCTTTTTAAACTGTCCTCTCCATTTTTTACATATACGTTCCTTTGCTAATTTTATACAAATTCTTTTAGTTGTCAATCAATATTATGGCGCCGATATTTTAATGGAATATGTAATTAAGGGCAATTCAGCAGTACTTAAATGTTCTATTCCATCGTTTGTGGCGGATTTCGTGCGCGTTGAATCATGGATTGATGAAGAGGGAAATGTATTGCAACATAGCGATGATTACGGTTGGCATATGAGCTTTTAAAAGTTGTTAATGGCAATTTTCATGGCTTATTAATTTAAGTAGTTTTCCTACTGTCCCACAAAACCATTATCTATTTTCAAATTGATTTTCTTATGCATATCAGAACCTTTTTCATTCCTTTTCAATTGTTTGTTCTGTTTTTTTTTTCACTCACTTCTTGTAGTCGTTAATCAATTCTATGAAGCGGAAATCATGACTGAGTATGTAATTAAAGGCAACGCCGCTGTACTCAAATGTTCTATTCCATCGTTTGTCGCAGATTTTGTGCGTGTTGAATCGTGGATCGATGAGGATGGCAATGTGTTGAATTTTTCCGATAACTACGGTTCGATAATTTTCGCATTTACTTTAGTTATTTGGTAGTTCAAAACATAAAATAAAATGGCTTCAATCCTTTAATTCCCTTTCCTTTTTTTTAATTTTATTTTTGTCTTCTATTAATTTTCATTCAAAACTATTATTTTTTTCTAACAGTCGTCTCACAATTCTATATAACTGAAGCGGAAAATGAGTATGTTATTAAAGGCAATGCAGCGGTGGTGAAATGTAAAATACCTTCTTTCGTAGCAGATTTTGTACAAATTGAAGCCTGGGTCGATGAAGAGGGCGTAGAATTGTGGCGTAGCAATTCTTCTCAATCTTATGGTATATGTTTGAAAATGTTTTGGCCAAGTTATGTTTAGAATGTTTACATAACGATTAGATAACAATCCTCCAACCGGATACTTCCCTTTTACTTACAAATCTTATAAGTTTTAAATTATTTCATTTACTTCTTATCATTCGTTTCAATCTTTCTAACTATTTGCTCTGCAATTCTCTCTTCTCATGCAGTTGTCATACAAAGTTATGAATCTGAGGCTGATAATGAATACGTCATACGTGGCAATTCGGTGGTAATGAAATGTGAAATCCCTTCTTATGTGGCTGATTTTGTTTTTGTTGATTTATGGTTGGATTCCGAAGGCACGAATTACTATCCGGGCACTGATAAAGAGACTGGTATAGTAAAATGTTAAAAATATAAATTTTCGTTCGAATGTTCCACTGTTCCAAAATGTCTCATATAGCTTTCCTTGTCACATCCTTAAATATTTATTTAAGATTAAATTTATAATAAGCTATATTATTGTTTCATTTTCATTTAGTGGTTCATCAGTTTTATCAAACACGCGTGATTGATGAATTTGTTTTGCGTGGCAACTCTGCGACACTCAAATGTATGGTGCCCTCTTTTGTGGCCGATTTTATAAGCGTAGAATCATGGGTAGATGAGGAAGGTGTTGAGTTTATGCGTACTCAAAGCAACGAGGCTATGGGTAATTCTTTTGTGTTGTGCAAAAGCTGAATCGTTATTTAAAACTGAATAAATATAAAGATTTAAGGCTTTCTTTTCCTTCGCTCCAAATCTTCCCTTCCACAAAACTACATCAGCTGTTTCTTTATTTTAAATTCACTGGTTTTCCCATTTCTTTTCGCAGTGGTCAAACAATTCTTTGAGTCTCAAGTGTACGATGAGTACGTTATAAAAGGCAACGCTGCCATTTTCAAATGTCAAACGCCATCTTTTGTGGCCGATCATATCGATATTGTCGATTGGGTTGATACTGAGGGTGGCATCTACACAAAAAATAGTGCTGGTATTATAGAAAAATCAAAATATTATCTCCTATTATTTTACATTAATATGTTTTAACGAGGGGGGATTTTCTAGCAGCCTCCCACAGTTTCCCGTACGTGCATCGAAATGAAAGCTAAGCGCTTTTTTAAATTACATTTTTGATTTATTATTTTATATCTATCCCAATCTATGACAATATTGAGTGGTTTTCTCCTCTTTTTTGTTTTGCCTTTACTTACACACTTATACATATGTTCTCAATCAAAGTGGTTCCACAATCCTATACTGTAAATGTTATGGACGAGGCAGTTCTGCGCGGCAATAGCGCGATACTTAAATGTCATATACCCAGTTTTGTGGCAGATTTCATATCGGTTGCCTGCTGGGTGGAAGATGAGGAACGCGAGATTTTCACCACAAACGATGGCATCGGGCACTTTGAAAGCGGTAAATAACGCTGATCTTTTACATATACATATAAAGCTTATGCAAATATCAAATATTAGTTTTTTTGTTCCATGCACTGTTCCAAATCCACATAATCTCTTTCTAAAAGGCATAAAATCTGGCGTTTCTGTTTACTCTTTTAAAGTGATTGTTCGGGTTGGTTAGGTTTGCGGCGCTGCTTTTTCTCAATTTCTGTTTATTTTCATTATTTTTTCTTAATTTTCAAATGTGTTTTCTCTTAGCTTTTTTTCTTCTCTGCTTCTCCTTGTGTGATTTTCTTAAGTTTCTATTTACTTATTTCTCATATTTAATTAAATCCTCTCCATTTCCCGTTGTCATCCGCATACTCCAGGGGCCCATCCAGCCTACCTATAACCAAAAAAATCCCCCCTCATGTAGTTAAGTTTTGTAGATTTTGTAATTATTGTATAAATATTTGTAACAAAAATGCTAATAAAAATGAAAATAATTAATCACTAAAATATTGGTATGTTGATTGGTATGTAAACTAATGAGCTGTAAGAAATGTTTATATGTAGATACGCTTTGGCATATAACAAAATAACGAATGAATGCACTTATTGGCATTTTCTTCTTACATATAATAATAGCCGTTTTTTTTTACACGTAAACGTCTATACGCTTAAACTTTATATGGACTGCTAAGCGTCAAACTTCAAATACACATCTGATTTTGCTGCGCATAAAATGTGTACTACTAAATTTCAATACGCATTATACTCAGATGTAAACTGAAATATGTGTATATGTTTCACCCTCTACACTGATTCTATGTATTCTATGTGTGTCCACAATTCATCGCAACTGATTTAGCTCTATGTTAGGCCCTATGGCCATCAGAGGGTTGTGTCTCCGCTTTTCGGTGCTAGTTATTTAACCACTGCAGCTAGATGGGTCTCCTAACCATTATCTAAGCGAGGATAGGCGTTTTTTTTTACGCGTAAACGTAAACGTATACGCGTGTATAAAAAAAAACACGGCTAATATTGGTCTAAACCAGAGAAGCTTGAAGTTGTAGAAAACTGCCAATAGAACTAACTGTGGGAAAGAGTAAAATCCAAAATCACAACTAGGTAATTCACCACAGGATTAATTTGATTTGAAATTTGTCGATTTTAATGTTAATAAAACTTTCACATTAACACTTATTACAATTCAACTATTTTGTAAATTATATAGTGACTGTTTTCTGAAATTTTAATATAAACACTGAAATTTTTTGATTTTGTTCAGGCAGGTACCGGGTGAATTATCTATCTGTGGTTTGAAACTCTACAATCGCATTCGTTGTTGGTTATTCTCTAGGGGCCGTTTTCACCATTTCTGGTTAAGTCAGAAATATATTGCAGATAGTTCAAACAGTTTCATTTGCCATCTGGTGAACCAACTCCCGCCTTAATTATTAATCTTATATATTATGTAGAACAAATCGCAAAACAGCTGAGTTTTATTTACACTTAATTGACATTCCATGCTTGTGTTAGCATCGAGAAAACAGAATTTATATAACTTAAAGATAAGAAGATGGTGAACGCGACCCTAAATATTGTAAGCTTTCTGGTCAAAACTGGTTGTAGTTCTATTTTATTGCTTTGAACAATGAAGTTCATTAATATTTTTGTAATCAAAAATGGTGTTAGACGGCTAAATATATTAGATTTGTTGGGAATAAAATTTTAAAAACACGTAAAATGCAAAAACATAATATCTTCATTAAAACCAATCATAATTACGAGTTATAAACAGATATTTAACATCTTTCTCGATATGGAGCTAAGTTCATTTCTTGCGAATAACGCGCCGTTTAAGAAATTTAAGCAATTGACTTTTCTTAAAATGGGTTTCCTTTTTCTTGGATTTTGATGTTTTGTATATAAAAATAGTCATGAGAAAACAACGACTCAGTTTTTATTCATACAAGTGATGTGATTTTCGAATAGAATATGCCATACTGTGGCGAATATTAGTATTTCGATACATCACTATGCTGCTAGTAAATAAATGCACAGGAAAGCAAAGTAAGTAACCACACGTTTGCATATGTAAACATCAAGGCAAGCCACACATGCATGAAAACGGCGAAGAGATTATTTCACATATACATCCTCGTGTTCCAATGGTACATGAAGCAGATACGGATAGAGATTTAACATGCAAATGCAACAACAATGTGAACCATATGGCATGTAGTCCGTAGCTAACAGTGAAGAGAATATTGCACACACATTTCCACGGCATTAAAGCGCGCTTATGGCAGATATATATTTATGAAACCGAAGTCGATAAGAGATACATAAACGAAAATAAATAAGCAACTGTTCGAAAAGGCTGTTCGTGGAAGACTAGATTCTTTGAGAAATATGCGAACGAGTCAACAAAGAGTATAAAAGCAACGCAAGCTGAGGATTTATCATTCAGTTTGATTTTATCACGCTATTATTGAAATACGCGAGTAATCTAATTGTGAACTACTACTTAAGTAGTGTAAATAAATGACATTTTGCTCTACTGAATATTTGAGTTATGTACTCGTATTCGACAGTTCAGAGATTCGAACGATAATAGAAGGGCAGAATATCAAGAGCTTCTCAAAATTCGTTGCAATACATACGAAACAAAGGAGATTCGTTACGGAACTAAGTAAGAAATATATCTTATACGAGTTGATTTTTGACGTTCAAGCATGGATTAAGTTATAATTTTGATTGCGAGTAAAAAAGGACTAGCAAATCGGATCATGTGAAAGATGTCTAAGCAAGATTGTCAAAAGCTGATAATCTAGAGATAGGACATATGTATGCGTGTGGGTTATTGTGGAATTTTTTGTAGATTAATACATATGTAAATCTACTCTTGGAGCAGTTTTCTAATCTTCAGTTGGTCTAAAGCAAGGGGTTGGAAAATATGACCGGTGGTATGAGTAAACATTTTGCCACGGCTGAATTTGATTTCGATACACGTGAGATAATCGCATGGATATGTTGGAAATGGCTACTGAGGCATTTTATAGGTAACTTCTTAATTTAAACGAACTATCTAGATAATTCAAGTTCAACAATTGACGGCAGACATTTCTTGTTCCGAATAATTCCAGTTAACAAGTTATGCCGAATTTATATAGAACCGAGTTTATTATCTTTCACAGCGGCATAAGTTAACAATATCTCAACTTTTTGCTTCGGACAATCCACAAACTTTAAGTACGTCGATTTAAGGGTGCGGTCATAACATTGAACTCATCTTTAAAAGCAAAGCACTGGTCAAAGCGATATATGTTCATCCAGCTTAAAATACACCAAGGAAAACAAAGCCATTCTCTATTTGACTTTTCCAAGCTAATTGGGGCTTCCATTTTTTGGTTGTCAATCGAAAGGAATACATTCCCACAAGAAAAATCTATAGGCCAACGATAAAAAGTTCCCACATAAACACCAAGGATGTTAAAACCAGATGGCTACGAAACATAACCTTATAACTGATCAAGCGTTTACATTTACAGTTTCCATTCAATAATCTCTGATAATAAAAAACACTTTGATTAAAAGCGCTCGTTCATGATATGCCACAACATTTTGTGCTTATTAAAAATAGCAAAGCCAAAATGGAAAAAAAAAAAATAATTAGAATGGATGCATTAAAAGACTTCTAACAATTGCCGTAAATCTAAACTAAGCTTTAAACAGCTTCATTCACTGCGAGCCAAAATATTTTCCGCCTATTTTGGTGCAGTATATTGATTTTGAGCTCAAATAAAACAAACTTTCAGTACTTCTGTTAAATTATACTACTAGTCCTTAATTATTTTTGTTGTCCTTAAATCCTTAAAATAAAATTAGTAGTTGTTGCGAAATTTTAATGCGCACATCGAGTATCAGACTAAATTAAAACATAAACTAGTTGTTCAAAGCACAATGATTAAATAACTATAGTTTTTAAAAGCTTTACTAATGCATGATATGTATTTTTGTCTAACAAAAAATATTGTTGTGTATTTGAATTTAAACTTGTCGAATATATTTGGATGTAAATATTTGTAAAGAAGTGACAAAAAAATTAATTAATAGATTTATAACAGACCATACTAGTTACTAACTTAAGTTGCATGCAATGATAGTACGAAAATGTGCAGTAAATGTGAGAAACTTTCAATTTTATGAGAAAATTAAAAAAAGTTTTTTTAACAAACACAATTTGTTTCTCATTATTTAGATTGCATTTTCGTATGCTTTAATTAATTTTATAAATGCTTGTTGTTTTTGTGTTAATTTTCTGTAATATCTTCAAATCGTGTACTAATATATTCTATCTATTCCATCCATTATTCCTCATACCTTTTCACGCTGCATATGAAAAAACAGACGGCAAATATTTGGTTTTACCCTCCGGTGAATTGCATATTCGTGAAGTTGGACCTGAAGATGGCTACAAGAGTTATCAGTGTCGCACCAAGCATCGTTTGACTGGGGAAACACGATTGAGCGCAACTAAAGGACGCTTGGTGATTACAGGTAAGTTGTATGATTTAAGTGTAAATTTTTAGAGGTGTAGTTTTTAAGTAACATTATACAACTGCAATATTTCACAGTTCAAATTCAAGCTAATTAGTAGGTTAGTTTAAATATATAATAAACGTACTGTTTGCTTCTTCCTTCTTCTTCAAAGAAACGTTTGGCTAAAAATTGAAAGTCAATAAACTAACTCAATTAAAACTTAAACTAAAAGAACACACATTTTTGTCTATTTTAAATCAAAATTACAGTTGTAACTTTATGAATTTAAATTGGAATTTCTGAGCGTCAATTGCATTTTTCTTAACATGAATTCCAATTTCTGAATTTAATTGTATATTTCTGAGTTAAAATTGGGAATTCTGAACTTTGATTGTAATTTTCTGAACTTGATTTGTAATTTTTTGAATTTAAATTGTTATTTTCCAAGCTTGAATTGAAAATTTCTGAATTTGAATTGAAATTTTTTGAATATGTATTGTTACTTTCTGAAGTTAATCTCGAAAAGGTGTAGTAGCTGAGTCGTAAATTTTAGCTGTGAAATAATACATGAAAACTTGAGCTCTCTCGATCTTATCCGGTAGAAACTAACTACAAAACGATAAAAATACTGCATTGAGAACTTGTGTAGCGTCCCTTTTGAACAAATTTTTTAAAATTAAGTATGTAAATAAAACAAGAAAAAATATTGATAACTATGATCGATTTGAATGTAGTATGTGCTCGGGAGCACATTACAATTCCAATTACAACATCACGGTTGCAACACCTTCATCGTGTTCCAAAACGTCAAACATGTGTTACTGGCCTTACCCACAAATCACCTACCCGAATTGCGCAATCGCGAGTTCAAAATTGAGCGAGAAAAAAAGAGCGAAAAAAAGAGCTAAAGGAAAAGGGTCAATTCATACGTCATAGAAAAAATGCTGATCTAATGTTTACATGCGCATCGCGCAATCTTTTTGTGTGATTTGTGGTGCGCCTTACCTTATGTTGGTTGCGATGAGCACATCATATCGATAAGTTGGAAATGCCGATAAACGCGGCCTACTTCTTCTTAAGCTTAGTTCGCACGTTTCAATATATTGTAAAACTGCTAAATAAAAAATAATTTGATAATGTTTCCACTACAAATGCTCAACTTATTATTTTATTTTGCGCACCATGCAAATAGAAGAGAGCTGATTTTTTCCTAACAAAACATTTTACCATTGAAGGCAGAAATGTATGTACGGCATCTTCTTTATTTAGGCTATGAATATGCCCCAATGTGATTGGTATATCTGGTAACAAATATGCGGATAGTTCCAAGGTTCATGGTTTCAGTTCGCGTCTAAACTCCAGTTAAAGTGGACTAAAGTTTAACCTTTGTTCGAAGCGGGCGAAGTGTTCGAAGGGGGCGAAGGGTTAAACTCTAGTCAATTTAGCTTGAGCTGAACTCGTATTGAAAAACTCTACCTTAAATATTAATAAATAAAAAAATTAATTATGAAATAAATACTAACTAAATAAAAATAAAAATACTTTAGGCGAAAGTATTTTCGTAAAAGGAGTAAACTCTACACTGTAGCTTCCATTACTCATACTTAGCAATGACTTGACTTTACAATCTAGCATTTTTTATCTATACTTCACTTAGTACATACGATCTGCATTGTACCTCATTTTGCCCAAAATTAAATGAAAAATGCAAATAAACGTATATCCTCTAAAAAATGAATGTCACCATGTCCAAAGAACTATCAAAGTAAAGTTTAAAAGCATAAATGACATCCAAAAATGCCGACGCCACTAAGAGCTTACGAAAAAGATCAAAAATCAACAGACTTCTAAGTCAAATAAAGTATCTAAGTGTTGGGTAATCAGTTACATGCAAAGCTTATTAAACAGAACCTTAAGTGACAGTTCTCAAGTCAAGTCTATGCTAAGTATGAGTAATGGGAGCTTTAGAAACGGCTGGCGTAAATTTTAGACGTGACAGTTCTCAAGTCAAGTCTATGCTAAGTATGAGTAATGGGAGCTTTAGAAACGGCTGGCGTAAATTTTAGACGTAACTAAAAAAACTGTAGTTTCTTGTTTCCACTCATATTTGGTAAAATGTTTTGTTTTGCATTTTAGTATCAAAAAAGTATCTGTGGAAATTTGACAAAAGACAATAGCTTGCTATTTAGACAACGCCTTTCTCTTGTCCACCCTAGCGTTGCGTGTCAAATTTATACAAGCTCAAATCTGAGCAAAATTTAAAGACCAACGTTGGCATTTCAATTAAAATGACTTCTCAATTCTCTTTTCCGCCCGTTTTGGCCACGAACTGTCAAACAAAATGTCAAGTAAGTGAAAACGGCAGCTGTGTTGCAAATAGCAAATTTTACTTAAAACAAATTCTCTTGGTTAGATGTTAATATGGTTTCAGTTTTTATACCAGCCTCCTTTAATTTATTATGCCACATCATATCAAATAACTGGGAATATTATAAGGAGATGTGAGAGAAATTAACTTAAAATTTGACTATGCTTGAACCACATTGCTTTATCGGCTCAGATTTGCTGCATTAAGTATGAATTATTAGAGCCGTTTTCACCATTTCCCTCTTTTTTGGGCACATTTACAGTTAAGCCCACTGCCAGTTCAATGCATTCAAATGTTGAATGATATGTAAGTAAGTGCTTGTTCATATTTTGTTTGGAGTTTTTCTTGTCTAACACATGGAACATATGATACAGCGATCTGCATAGTATGCATGGACACGAATTATGCATAGTGTAAGCTATGTGTACTAAATTTCTCTGCACATCTGGTTTGGGCTTTAATGTATCAAAAAAAGGCCGCGGCACAATGAAATTATTCATATAGATGCGTTTAACACAAGCTTACGCATTCCAGTAACATCGCCACAATTAACCAAGATGTTGTGCTATACAACAAAAATACTTGCTAACATATTTTGTGTCGCATTCATTTGTTATACTGCAGTTTTAATTGCGAAAAATGTTAGAAAAGTGACCAACGAGTGGGAAAAATAAGTTCACTTGCAAAGTGTGCTATTAGCCAAAGCAAATGTAAAATTCTTCTTATGCTTTGCTTGCAACAAAAGTTGCAAGTTGGCTACTTTTTCATGTCAGATGGCGCCAGTGTCTCTCAATCTACCGTCCTCCACAAAAAAACGTGCAATCTACTAATAATGCATACGATGGAGTTTAACACATCTATATGAAAAATTGCTTATGCGATGGGGCTTCAAATACGCAAGTCAAAATTTTAGACATAACGCATACACCCTTTGTAAAATAATAAGGCAACCCCATTCTTTTGTCAAAAATCCACATTGATTATGAAATGTTTTCTAATTGAAATGGCATAAGAAAATAAACATTAAAGTAATGTAATTAAAACTGCAAACTACACAGGGTAAATAAATGTTATTGCAACTTCATTATTTAAATCGAAAAAAAAATGAATAGCAAAATAAATTGTTTGGTAACTTTTTCTAGAAATCTTTGCCTTTTCAGTTGGTAAGCATTTTTATTATTTTATTTATTGGGTTACTGAAAATGCAAAATCTTTAAACAATTGTTACGATTTCGGCAACTCAATAACTCGACTTACATTATAATATATGTATATATATGCAATAAGATATATGAATTATATTAAGCAACAAATTTTCGATAAATATTTGAACACAGATTTGCAATCAAAAAGATTTTTCGCTTAAAATCTTTTTCTTTGCCTTAAAAATATCGTTGCGTGTAAACAATCCTGGATAATGCTAATCCTTTATAAATCTCGTTGCTAACAATCGATGATTTTCATATGAAATTTAGAAAAAACTAAGCACATACAAATTTTTTATAGTAGTTTTTGAATTCGCATTAAAATATTTCTAAATTAAAATTAATTCTACGCGTTACTCAAAAAATTGTTGCTACCTTAGTCTTGCATTGAAAACTGCCTGAATGTTGGGATAGGGTAAACTTTTGCGCGAATTGATGCAATTACAAAAATTTTAATTGTTAAATGAAAAATATTGAGCGCTAATTTAAGCTGAAATTAATGTAAACTGTAAAATTATAGTGTTTGCTTGACTTGAGCTTGAACAAACGGAGGAACGTCTTACAATGGTACTTTGTTAAATGTAAATTATCCTTAAAATACTTATAATTTTTGCTCTGTTATTAGTTGAGCTTATAGCAAATTCTTAAAAGTAAAATAAATTTGCAATTCTTGCCCTAATCCTAAGTGAACGAACAATTTTTCTAAGAGCAAGGTAAGTGTGCTTGTATAAATATTCAAAAAATTTATGTTACTTCATAAATAAAGGAGTAATTTAATAAAGCTTTCATAAACTTATGAACTAATGTGGGAAGTATTAAAAAACTAAATCTTTTTTTCATAATTATGGAATTTTACAGAACCGGTTGGCAGGGTTTCACCAAAGTTTCCCACTGTGCAAACTAGCAGTAGTTTTACAGCGGCTGCAAAATCGGACGTTACACTTTTATGTCCTGCTCAAGCGTATCCAGCACCAATGTTTAGGTGGGCATTAGTTAGAAAGCTTAAAGCTAAAGACACATAACGGCATTACACTACACGAAAAAATGTTATTTGCATGCATTCTTATGGAGAAATTCACACCCAGTGGCAGTGTGCACTACACAAGGTGACAATGAGCGACAAAGTTGACCAAATAAGCAAAAAAGTGTCGCGTAGTGTAGTGCCGCTAAATATGTGTCCTTAGTTTAAGTGCCGTTTTTGACGTCGAGCGGCACTTAAAGTGACAGAAATCATTTGGTTGTGTGCCAAATAAACCGCCGCTTAGTGGTAAACCATAGTACAGGGAGTCAATTCCCTAACTGAAAAACTGAAAAATGTACACTCATTGAAAACTCATTTGCACACACAATTTACACTTTAAGTTTTCATGCGATTCTGTAAATTATTGTGTACATTGTTTTGCTGAATGAGCGCTGAATGTAAAAGTCTTATGTCAGTGAGAAAATATTCATCAAACGCCATGAAAACAAAAAAGTCATTCTGCAACAGTGCGTATGAGTTTTGAATGTCAGAATAGTGTACCAAGAGTTTTCCGAAAACTCCTCTTCAACAATCACACAGCTTTCGTGCCGTAATTTTTGCCTTAATTCTGCCTAATTATACTACGTCTCTCTAGAACCTGTTGGTAGTGTTGGTCCACGTCTGCTTACCGGAAATGATATAAAGGTACTCATCACTCCTGGCGATAAAGCTGTAACTTTACTATGCCCAGCTCAGGCTTTTCCGGTGCCAATATTTCGGTAAATATGCTCAAATTTTCTTTTTATAGCTCGCTGAAATATTAGCCCCATATAATAATTGTTTGAATCTATTCCAACATCTGGGCATAAGTTCAATTGTAGTTGATATCTTGTCTTTAATGCGCATAAAGTTTTAATTTCGTAATGCTTTCATATTTATCAGAACCCGTTGGAACTGTTAGTCCACGTCTGACGTCAGGCGATGAATCTCGCATTGTTAAAGTTGATTCAACAAAAAGTGCGACATTGCTATGCCCGGCCCAAGCTTATCCAGTGCCAGTATTTAGGTAAAATAATATTTTTTATTCAAGGTATTTAATTTTTGGAATATTAAAATTCTCGAAAAGATTAAAATATTTCTTATTCGCTGAACCTATCCCAACATCAGTCTATATTATTTGCAAGTAAGTAAATGATACAACTTCTACTACTTTTAAAACCTGTCGGGTCTGTAAGTCCTAAGATTTTCGCCAATGAAGAAAACATAAAAATAATACGTGTACCGTTAACTGAAAGTGTTACTCTACTTTGTCGTGCTCAGGCGTATCCAGTGCCAATATTTAGGTATAAAAGGAGTCTTAAACCTGCATGTACAACCTCAACCCTTATAGAAAATTTGCTTTAGTTATATGGTCCCAACATTCAGCTCATTCTTAAATGTTTCGTCTATTGTCCTCTTTCTCAAACTGTTTCTTCATTTATATTTTGTCTTCAGAACCTGTCGGTAGCGTTAGTCCAAAAATGACTGCTGGTGATGATGCTATCAAAATTCCAAAAGTAACAATTGGACAAAGCGCAACACTAATGTGCCCAGCTCAAGCTTATCCTGTGCCGTTTTTTAGGTAAACAAGCAATCATTCAAAACTTGCGTACAAACCTTATTCCAACATAGTTTTCAAGGCGTATCTTTCGACTTTCAACTCAGTAATTATGTTTATTTACTTTTATGTACTTTTTCATGCTTTAGAACCTGTTGGTAGCGTAGCACCAAAATTAACTTCCGGTGATGATTCGCGCACAGTAAAAGTACACGGAGGCCAAAGTGTCACACTGCTTTGTCCAGCTCAAGCATTTCCTGTCCCAATGTTTAGGTGAAAATGCCTCAACCCCATGTGTATACTTTATGAAACGCAATTCGGCAGTTTTTAGGCAGTGATTTCATTACCTTTTTTCCATTATTTTGAACCTACATTTGCAGAGCCTTACTAACTCTGTGATTTGCAGCAAAAACTAGGTGCAAATGGTCTTGCATCGTTGCATAGAAAATTTTCTTTGCATACCATTCGCAATGCAACAACAAAAAGAAACACAAAATCAACTCACACAAACTTTGCAGAATGCAATGCCAAAAATCCATTGCTTTTGAAATACAATGTACAAAGCGAAGCTTCGAACAACTGATATTTCCTGAAAGAAAATTTTCGTTATATAACCAGTGGTCGCAATGAAACTTCTCTTGAGTAAACTAAATTGAATTTATAAATATTTGCATGTGTGTGTATATCTCTGTGATCTTCTCCCATTTGCTAACCTTGAACACCAATTTGTTTCAGTTAATTCGCAATGCACGAGTTGTTTATGAACATCTAAATAGTCATCGCGTTAGTTGTTGTGGTATTTGATGTGGTGATTTACCAAGGTCGCTCGCGATTCGTTGCATTTTCATTCAACTGCATCACTTTGTCACCTCATGCAATACATCGTGAATTGCGCGAATGCTTTAGTTAGAGTTTGTGCGAACAAACATTCTTTTACGTATTTTTGTGTGTGTTTGGCGCTGTCTTACTTTGGTAAACTTCCTATTAGAATCAAGAAAGTAGGTAATTGAACTTCGAATGAGATGATTCGCTTTCAAAACGTTGTTTAGAATTTGACGTGATTTGGTTGGTTATTGAAGGCAAAATGGTAAATGCTCAGTTTTGAACTAATAGATTTTGTTAAATATTCACTAAGAATTTTCGCGCAGTTCAACGACTGGAAACATAAGGCAGTTTTCAAAAATACTTTTCCTTTTTTATTTTGCAAGGTATATATTACACGGTGTTGTCTACATATTTTAGAACCGGTTGGCAGTGTGAGTCCAAAAATTAGTATCGGCGAGGACTTGAAACATGTCAAAGGTAAACTGTTTGAAGGTTTGAGCTTGCTATGCCCTGCCCAAGCATATCCACAACCAGCTTTTAGGTAATCAAAATTCAATGTTTTAATCATAGGTGGGGTATGGTTTTATTCCAATTTATTAAATTAGTCTAAAGTCTATTGATGAAATCATCATCACTAATTAATGCTTTAACGAATAGGCGATTTTGACCGTTTTGTAATAAGTCACGCCAGTTATCCCTGTTTCGCTATAACTGACGATTATTGGGAGCACCCTCCCTCAAGTCTTTCTCCACTTACCTTTCCATTCTCAGTGGTTGTTTTTCTCTTCCTCTGCTTCCAAACACGGGTGTAGATATTACAAGTTTCCCGGCCGGAGCGCCTTCGTCCATTCCCCGAGCCAGCGAAACCTGTTGTTAGCGTTGCACCTAAACTTATATTTCTTGAACGCTTCAAAAAGATGCAAATTGCTGGTAGAACGAGTAACTCTCTTTTGTTCTGCTCATAAATATCCGGTGTTGATATTTAGGTGCGTTTGCGTAAATGAAACTTACAAAACAAAAACGCATTAAAGCATACTTTCAGGCAGTTTTACTTACATACCTATTTACTTTACACAAATCCTTAACATGAATAATGCGTGTTTTTATTTCCTATTTTTCATCAAAAACTAGAACCTGTCGGTAGTGTACGCCCTAAAGTACAACTACAAGACAAACATCAATTCATCGATGTGGAATTGGGTCGAAATTATGCATTACTCTGTCTAGCACAATCATACCCAATGCCGGCTTTTAGGTAAACATTAAAATTTATTAGAGCTATCTAAAATGGTATCCAATTATACTATGCATGTAGCAAAGTTTTTATTTTTTATTTTTTGTTTAACAACATTCAGGCAGGTTACTCGCATATGACATGCACCCATTTAAATTTATGTTAACTTATTTTTCGTTGCATACTTTTTCGCAGAACCGGTTGGTAGTGTTAAGCCCAAAATTCACGTGCAAGACAAATTGCAAACACGCGAAATTACTAGTGGTTCCGGATTTGCTTTACTTTGCCCAGCGCAGTCATATCCAACACCAGCATATAGGTAGATAATATTGAATTTTCAAAAAACCTACACTTGAAGTTGTTGCCTGAAATTATGCAACATTTCTTTCATGGTTCTCCCTGTGCTCATCGTTTGTAAAGCTGCTTTGTGTATAAAGTTTGTGTAGCTTTTTTTCGAGTATTTGCATTTTAAGATTACCTTTCCCAACATTTTGGTTGAAATTTAAATATGATTTATGAAGGTTTTCTATTTGTTTTAAATTTTACAATTTCAGAACCTGTTGGCTCTGTAGCTCCGAGAGTTAATATAGAGAGTGAATTGAATATAGCACGCGCAAACTTGGGGGAAAGCTTTAGCTTGAAATGTCCTGCGCAATCTTTTCCTATACCTGCGTATAGGTAAGCTTTGGAAGTTTTATTGTATATACACATAAAGTGTTATTATTGTAAAGTACTCTAACGTTTTAAAATTATTAAAATTTGTATTAAATGTTTCCCAACATTTAGGTACTAAGAAACTTTTGTTGTACATTGCTAATAACACATACTTACTTTAATAGAACCAATCGGCTCTGTAAGTCCAAAAGTTAATATGGAAAGTGAGCTTTCAAGTGTGCGTGCGTATTCGGGTGAAAGTTTCAGTTTGAAGTGCCCAGCTCAATCATATCCGATACCATCTTATAGGTAGGAAGCAAAAAAAAAAAACAAAATAGCTAATCATATATATTATTTCTAATTGGTGTTTTTATGTACGGGTCCCTTTTTCGCTCTTATTTGGAATCCAAATCTATAAATAAAGTTTTGGTAGTAAGGAGGGAAATTCGGGCTATTAGCGAGCTTTGGGCAATTTTGGTCGTAGAGCTTTTGTTTAGCTATATTTTATTAAAATAATTTGTTAAACGATTGTGAGCACACAAAGAAATCTATTTGTACTATGGCACTATTGTGAATATTTGCACTGCATTACTGTTTTTAATGGATTGATAGAACAGCTGATTTTTGTTGATATTTAATAAGAGACTTTTATATTGGTTGCGCAAGATGCGCTCGGGTCCGGTTCGTATTTCCAATTTTGAAATCAGGCTTAAGAGGGCACTCCGGCGGTTTTCGATATTTTTTGAAAATCTATACCTCCTTACTCTAATATTTTTTTTTTGTAGAACCCATCGGTAGCGTGCCACCAAAAATGAATCTCCTCGAAAGAGTGCGAACTATGCAAGTGCAGCAGGGTGTTACCTATGCTATGCAATGTCCAGGACAAGCTTTTCCAGTGCCCATCGTAAGGTAGGAAGCTTTAAAAGTAAAACCATCGTATTATGTACCCAGAACATCACATCAACTGTAAAGGAAATCACATCTCCCAACATAGAAGCTAGTTTTCAACTACATTTCACATGACTAACCTTTTTTCCGATCTCTTTATAGAACCTCTCGGCTCTGTACCGCCAAAAATACTTAACATTAATGTAGGGTTGAATAAACCACCTGGGTGTATTTTGAACTCACAACACTGCTTTATTGAATTTAGCTTTATTGTGTTTAGCTTTGTAGAGTTTAGCTTAAATATTAAATTGTAAGAGGATGCGTGAATTAATCGGTGTGTAGCTGTTGAACGTCCGTAGGCAACTGTCCGTTTTCGTTAGTTTGAAATCAGCGTCATATATTTTTCGTCAAGTGTTCGTTCATATGTATCTAATGTCAGTAGAGTTGTATTATCTAGTAGCTAATAGGTCTGTCCACTTCTTGTTGTCCGTTCCTGTGTCAATCCTACATTAATGATAAGTTCCTCTTAATGCAAGTTAAATTGGGTGATAGTTTCTCAATGCAATGTCCGGGACAAGCTTTTACGATTCCAATAGTAAGGTAGGAAACTCCAGAAGCTGGTTGTTTTTTGTTTTTTTTTATTAGATAAAATTGATTTAATGGTTCTCTTATCCTTCAACATTCAAGCAAGTTTTCAAGACTTAAGTTTACATACATAAATCGTGCTATTAATTTGTTTTAATTTTTCAATACTAGAACCAGTTGGCTCTGTTTCGCCAAAAATACTTAACATCCATGATAAGTTTCTTTTGATGCAAATTAAATTGGGTGATAGTTTCTCAATGCAGTGCCCCGGACAAGCATATCCCGTGCCGATTGTAAGGTAGTCAACCAAGAAAATATTTTAATTTAAAAACTGTTTAATAATTATTGTAATATCGAAATATTCAGTTTTAATCCTGACATTCAGGCTAGTTTTTATTAGATCCTTATATTTATCCATAATACTTTTTGCGCAGAACCTGTTGGCTCAGTACCGCCTAAGGTCACAAGTTTGCATGACAAATTTCAAGTTTTGCAAACGAAAGAGGGCCAGGAGTTCTCTATGCAATGCCCAGGTCAAGCGTATCCAGTTCCTATTGTAAGGTAATAGTTGGTTAAAGTATATTATGTGTCTAAATTTATCTTTATGCAACTTTATCGGATTTGATTTTTCAAAATAGAGAGCGCAAGATCGGTTAGATGCCCATATGCTTACCGTCCAACTATTCAGGCAGCTTTCATGTGCTTTTAATTTCAATAATTTATTTAAATTTCGATATACATGTTGACATGTATCTATTAATAACTTGCAAATTTTTAGAACCCGTCGGTTCAGTACCAAAAGTGACTATAAATGATAAATCATGATAAATTTCAATTCATATAAGTGAAAATGGATACGAGTATCCTATGCAGTGTCCTGGACAGGCGTGCCCTGTTCCAGTAGTGAGGTTTGTACTAGCTCTATTTGCAAGCTTTTTAAGTTAAAAACTCCGAGTGTATTTCTTCTATGAAAAGCTTCTTAGTGAAAATTCATCTGCTGAGAGGACATGTAGGTCAAATTGTAGGAAAAATTAAAAGGAGCATGACGCAAATTCGAAGAGAAGCGTGCCTTGTATTTATAAATGGTGTTACGATACGAAAAACTACCACGAAATCCAACATTCAGACCCAGCTTTTCTGTGACTACTATAACATTTTATGTACTCTTTTCTATTCTCACCAAAGGACAATCTTTACTATTTTTCTCTTAAGAGCCTGTCGGAAGTGTCGCACCAAAAGTCGACACCCGTGATGAGTTTGATTTCGCCCGTGCTCGGTTGCACACCGATAAAGCTTTGATATGTCCGGCACAATCGTATCCAATGCCTATCCAATCCTAACTCTTAGGAACGTTTTCACCATCTACAGTTAACTCTAGCTGACAAATTCAGTTAAATAAAGCGTCAGTTAGCTTGAACTGGAGCTGATGAATACGGTCCTTAAAATTGTGTTACTTTAAAAGAGTATTGTGCATACAAATTTTTTGAAGATGAAATTTTCATAAATTTTAAGCCACTCAAATGCTCAATAAAAACTTTGTTTTTGAGAATATAAATTCCATCTCGAACTGCACTTAGCCTAACAGTATATTATGATATCCAGATTCTGAAACGCACCCCAAGCAACATTCAGTCTTTCTCAATAAGTCAATATTTATTTTTTGTAATAATTTTTGTTTCTGGTTATTCACTCATGGTTTTTAATAGAACCTGTTGGCAGCGTTGCGCCGAAAGTTGATATCAAAGATGAGATAAATTATGCGCGTGCTGAGCTTGGTCGTAGTTTTGCTTTGATTTGTCCTGCACAATCGTATCCGGTGCCAATCTATAGGTGAGGTTATTGCCATTTATTAAACTAATCTCCATATTGTGTTGTTATTACTTTATCTTATCTTTATATTATGGGTAACCAAAAATGTAAAGCGATTGCACCTACGCATAAGCTATGAGTGCCATAGAATGCGGACCCCTGTTTTATATAAAACATTCAGGCGTTTTCAACATATACATTTTCTGTAAATATCTGGTTTTAAATTTGTTAAAATTTTTGTTAGAACCTGTTGGCAGTGTTGCACCAAAAGTGGATCCAAACGATCGTATTAAGTGGGTTGATAAACCTACTGGAAAATCTTTAAATTTATTATGTCCTTCCCAATCGTATCCGGTGCCGATTTATAGGTAAGCCTCGGTTTGTAAATTTTAACCCGAGGAAACTATTATTGATAACCATGTATTCGGCATATTTTATTTATTTATTATTCATTCAGTCTAAAAAGTACAGGATTTCTTACAGACTAGTTAAGAATAGAAAAGAGTCCAAGCATAAACTTATATAAGCTATTATTAAAATTAAGAACACTGCTATATCGATTTGCTAGATGTATAGTCTTGGATATAGGCTCATTCATAGCACAGTTCGTTCTATAAGTTGCTTCGATAAATAGTCTATTATTCCGTAGACAACGCGGAGGAACATACGGAATGAATAAGTTGGATACGTCGGAACAGCTGATGTTAGAGTTTATAACATTATAGGCAAACGTGAGTGAGAAACAAGTTTTTCTGTCACACAAAGCCTGAAGGCCGAGCAATTTCCGCCTGCTAGTGTACGATGGGAGACCATCGGGCCAATGAAGCAAACGCAATGCAATTTTTGTAAACATTTTTTGAACTCTCTCAATTTTGTGCGAGTTAGCTTCATAAAATGGATTCCATATTATTGAGCAGTATGCCAGATGACTTCTTACCAATGAGGTATAAAGTGCCTTCAACGTCATAGGGTCCTTAAAACGTGTAATAAATCCAACCATTGCAAAAGACTTCGAGACAATGAAATCAATGTGCAATGTTTGCAAACATTAGACATTTAGCGAACTTGAATTGCTGAGGCAGATCATTGATAAAAATGAGGAATAGTAAAGGACCGCAATGGGTACCCTGAGGGATTCCTGACCAGGCGTTGATAAGCAAGGATGACCTATCGCCTCCAATTGACACGTATAGCATTCTGTTTTCCAAAAAAGTAGTAGCGTATATCATTGCGGCTACCAGATTTATATACGGGATTTATGGAGCATAATTTCCATGAGTCTAAAAAACTTCCATTGCTCAGACATTCTCGAAAGAGAAGCGCCAGAGGCTCTGCAATGGTGTTCCAACATATTTTAAAGAATAACGGAGAAAATCCCTCAATATCTGATTTTGTGCTATTTGGCAACTTAGAGATCGACAGAAAAACATCATCTGCAGTAATATCAAAAGAAGAAATTTGAGATTGGTATCCAGAGTGAAATACCGGAATTGGTGAAGAGGTATACTTTGAATATATCTTCTGAAATTTTTTTATTGGAACTGTGGATGATGCCGTAAAACTACGAACCAGTTCCAACAAATTATAGCCCAATACGAAAACATTACGCATCTCATTCAGCCCAATTCTAAATATTCCCTCGGAATTTTGTTCTCGCGGATTTTGTTATTCCCGCGGAAAAATTCCGCCAATTATTTTCTCCCAGGGCGAACAATAGTTGGGGAATAGGAGTTTCAAATTTTCGAAGTCAGCTGTTTTGTGAATGGAAATTTCGTTGCGAATTTCTTATTTTGTTTAAAAAATTGAAAATTTTAATTATTGTTGCAAATTTGTTTGAAATTAAGAAATAAAATATTGTTACGAATATTAGCAAAACTAAGGAGTGCTGCCATCTCCAGGCCGATGCTAAGCAGTGACGTGAATTCACATCAATAATTCAATCATTATGTATCTACATAAACGAATCAATAATTTCGTCTACACATATGTACATCTGAGAAGCGCTAAAAAGTAGACAATTGTAAACAAGTAGAAACTATATGAGAACTATACACACACGAATATAGTTGGTAAGTTCTGGAAATGGAAGAGCCTAGAAGTATGCAGCGTAAACTATTAAAGCGGGGCAGGCGAGTAAGAAGTAATTCAGTTTGAGTTGACAGCGTAGTTAATGAAACAAATGAAAGAAAAATGTTGATAGTTTAAGTCACTTATGCACTTTGTGTAGGGTGTTTGAATATTTTGCTTAAATCGTGGTTATTTTTTCGTACATTTAATACAATTCAATTAACATGAGTAAAGTTTTTTTTTAACTTGAGGGGATGGTTGAGAATTACAAATACTCAACCTTGCAAAGTAATACGAATTTTTTAAAGCATGTGCCTCTTTTAGACTACCAACATGATGGCAGGATTTTTAATTTGTTTGATTGTCTTTGAATAGCAATTTTTGAAACCGTTCAACTTTTTAGAACCAGTTGGGAGTGTTGCGCCAAAAGTAGATGTTAAAGACCGTATTAACTGGTTGGATAAACCACGTGGTAAAACTTTCAGTTTATTGTGTCCAGCGCAAGCATATCCGATGCCAGCTTATAGGTGGGTATTTTCGAAAAAAAATATTGTAACGAATTTTTGGGAATTCCTGATAATTATGCACCTTCTGCTAACGTTCGAATTGCTGAACTGTCGAATAAATATCTCCAATATTCAGTATTGCAAAATGGTCTTTATTTAGACTACTTGGGAGTAGTACTTCATTACTAGTCTGTTTAAATCAAACTGACCGACTATCGCTTGCATCGCGTTGCTTTTGTACCCTCAGACTCGTTCACATATTTGTCCTAATCTCCTCACTTCGAGCTGCTGGTTATGTGAGTGGAATATTCTTCGTTGCCTTGTACATAAGTGTGGCTGCTTGCTTTAATTTGTACATGTACATATATAAGTGTGGCTGCTTGCTGTTTTCGTTGTTGTGATTATTTACTAACAGCATAGTGATGCTAATATTTGCCACAATATATGCATACCAAATGGCGGTTTTCAATGTTGTTTAAAGTTTCTTTGCCAAACCAACATTTCCAGATAAAACATAATGAATTCATAACACTTTTGCAGAACCTGTAGGCTATGTGGCGCCAAACGTGAATATGCACGATAAAATGGATTTTGGTATACGAAAATCGCATACTTCGTTAAGTTTACTTTGCCCAGCACAGGGTTATCCAAAGCCAGCTTTTAGGTAAAGTACCGTAACTGTTTAGAAGTAACGCGGTATACTTTGAGATACCTTTACCACCAACGTATTTGGGCAGTTTTTCTCTTAAATATCTTTAAATATGTAGATTCATACTAATGAAGATTGTAATGGTTATTTTTGCAGAACCTGTTGGCTCCGTAGCTCCTAACGTTGATATTAACGACAAAGTAAAAGTAGCTTTTAAAGGGCAAAATGCTTCGTTAAGTTTGATTTGCCCAGCGCAGGCTTATCCAATGCCTGCGTTTAGGTATGAATAATTATCATATATATTATTTCTAATTGCTGTTTTTATGTACGGGTCCCTTTTTCGCTCTTAATTGGAATCAAAATCTATAAATAAAACTTTGGTTGTAAAGATGGAGATTCGATTTGTTTAGCTATATTTTATTAAAATAATTTGCTAAAACAAAATGATTGTGAACACACAAATAAATCTATTTGTACTATGGCACTATTGTGCATATTTGCACTGCATTACCGACAGTTGCTTTCATACGCCAGATGGAAGCGCAAGCTGTTTTTAATTGATTGATAGAACAGCAGATTTCTGTTGATAATTGATAAGAGACTTTTGTATTGGTTGCGCAAGATGCGCACGGGTACGGCTCGTATATAAATAATTCAAATTCAAATGTCGTGTTTAATCGTTAACCAGCTCCAGTTTTTGAAAATTTTAAGTTTTTAAAACATTATAAGCAATAGAATAAATACCCAACATTCATGGTTTTCGATTAAAATAACACTTTTTTTAAATCATTTGGATGCCATTTCAGAACCAGTCGGGTCTGTTGCACCCAAAGTCGAAATGAATGACAAAATGGGTTTTGCTATACGAAATGCAAATGCTTCGTTAAGTTTGTTGTGCCCTGCTCAAGGATACCCAATGCCAGCTTTTAGGTACTTTTATGTTATATAGTGCGAGAAGTTCGATAAAATCCAGATTTGCCATCGAATTATTTAGGGCGTGTTGGTATTGACATGACATCGAGTTTCGTATAAAAGAAGCTCACGGTTTAATCAGATATCGCTTTCAATTTGTTTCTATACAATATTAGGTCTATTCCAACATTCAGGCTTTGAAACACTTTTCTCTAGACTTATGAAAATATTTTTCAACAGAATATATTCTCTTAAATTCTTATATTTAGAACCAGTTGGCTCAGTCGCACCTAAAGTAGAAATAAAAGATAAAGCTGGAATATTTTTAGGAAAAACAAACAAGTCACTCGCTCTATTATGTCCGGCTCAGTCATATCCAGTACCTGCTTACAGGTAAGGCATTGGGGTGTAATCCCGGCAAAAGCTTTTTTTTTTTTAATGAATAATTAGAACAAAGTGGCCATTTTGGTTTGTCGCATTCTAGTTGATATTTCGATATAATATGGAAAATGATCAGTGCAGTTAATTAAGCATATAGTAAACTTTTTTTAAATTACCCATCTAACCAACATTCAGGGCCCGTATTACGTGTTACGATTAGTGACTGAAACCCATTTTCACTCAAGCGATAAAAAATTATGTTTTCAGAACCAGTCGGCAGTGTTGCACCAAAAGTGAATAAAAACGACGAATTCAGTCACGATCGTGTGGCAGAAAAGCAAGTTGTTTCGCTAAAGTGCCCCGCCCAATCGTTTCCAGTACCAATTTATAGGTAGGTTACTGTCTTTTCATTGTAAATAAAAAAATTAAGATGCTAAGGAAAATAAGGCGAGAGACATATAGGTCTTAGTGAACTCAACATTCGGGCATATTTTCTTAAAACTATTTCGATCATTTTTTTTTACATTGGTTTTGGAATTTTCTCCAGAGCCTATCGGCAGCGTTGCACCTCGCGTCAATCGTAAGGATGAAATAAATTACGATCGTGTAGAAGTAGCCGGCACAATTGCAATACAATGTCCAGCGCAATCATATCCAGTACCAGCGTACAGGTATTTTTACAATATTTTGTAAAAGTAACCGAAAATAATAAAAATAACCTATGAAAGATATTTTGACACAGATACTTTGTGTTAACAAAATTTACTGCCTGTTCTTCGACACATGAGAGATTGTACTTGATAACTCATCCCAACATTCAGTAGAAATTTATATTTCCTAATTTTTTCAAATTGTTGACGTCTGTATTTTTTTTATATAATTTGTCCGGCTAGAACCCGTTGGCAGTGTGGCACCGTGTTAATAAAAAAGACGGCTATAACCATGATAGTGTCGAACAAAATCGTAGTATGGCAATAATGTGTCCAGCACAAGCCTATCCTGTGCCATTTTATAGGTAAAACAATAGCAATGTAATTGTAAGGATTTCAAAGTGAATTAGAAATAAGTCAGATGAGAAGTGAACTCAACTCAGACAAAAAGTCAAACAAATGGTAATTATATACGAAAGCATGCCACTCTTAGTACACGTCGAAAAATATCAGGAAGGGTATCAAAAGAGGGGTTTGGGTCCAGGATCACGAATCCGGTCAAAATTTGTGGGTCTGCCAAGAGATATTTGCAAAAGAAAGTGAAAATTTTCATGTGGTTGTTTTAATTTGCTGATTTTGTGATTTTGGTCTCCAAACCCAGCCAGGGTAATTTTTTATAAGCGCGCCAATGCAGAAAGGTGGTCTGCGCAACTATGGATCCCACCCCCGGTTTCGGAGCACTCCGGAGTAATTTTTCGATTTTTCGTTAATATCTTTTGATAGGCGCCAAATTTTTGTCTTCCGTTTTCACGTTCGCAATCCTGGATCCAAAAGGCGTCTTCTGATACCCCTCTTTTTGGGCATATATTAAGAGTGTCATGCTTTCGCATAGAATTATCATTTGTTTGAGTTTTTGTCCGATTTCTGTGAAAATAAAATAAACAATCGTGTTTTTGCATGAAATTCTACATCGTTTCGCACGTAGTTGGAGTACGAATGACTAACGAGAGTTAGAGATTCCGAGTCGATAATAAATTTTTCAGAGTCGAAACCGCCTTTACCCGTAAGTTTAGAGCTCATCTCTAAGTGCAATGCTATATAGTTTTCGATAAATTACGGTTGTTTCGATAAACATATACACTGAAAGAAATGGTGCTAGTAAGATCAACAAATCAGTTCTGTTGTTCTTGACTTAACGGAGATTCGGTGAAATTGATCGAATTATGGTTTATTCGACCGAGTTCTTTGTCAAGCGAACAATTTAGTTTAGTCATTTCAACAGAAGAGAAAGTGTCGCTCTTAAGTTAACAAAATTCTGTAAAATTGATAGATTCCTAATCAATCTAACTGATTTTTTTGTTAACACAACTGATCTCACTGGTCATTTCAACAGCGATCAACAGTCAATACATGAGCAAATTTCAAAGAGAATTTTACGCTCACTGCGTTCTCTACTTTGTACTTATGTATGCTGTGTACTATATGTATGCTCATATTTACGTATATACATATATGGCGGCCGCCGTGGTGTAATGGTAGCGTGCTCCGCCTACCACACTGAAGACCCTGGGTTCACACCCCGGGCAAAGCAACATAAAAATTTTAGAAATAAGGGCTTTCAATTAGAAGAAAATTTTCCTAAGCGGGGTCGCCCCTCGGCACTGTTCGGCAAGCACTCCCAGTGTATTTATGTCATGAAAAGATCTCAGTGAAAACTCATCTGCCTTGCAAATGCCGCAACATAGGTACTTTCATACAAAGCTGTTGCAACAACTTTTTTTGTTCATTTGACTACTAAAATGGTCAATTACGAATCAACGCATTATGCGCAGCTGATTCAACATCTTGTTGCGATGGATAAAAATTGACAGAAATTTCGGATGAATTGACCCGTATTTCGGGTGATTTTACCAGTCTTTTTCTTTCAGTGTAGAAGTAACACAAGAGCTTGGCCACCCAACACTTAATTACGGCTCGAAATAATTCACTTCTTTGTTCGCGAGTTGATATCTGCACAAGGGCGCATCTTAATTTATTGGAATGCAGCAGATCAGGAAATTCTTTGTTTATAAATTATTTTGTAACCAATTATATCATTAATTCCAAATGTTCTTAATAATTCACGCTTTTGCTAAAATTTTATTTTTCTGTTTGTTTTCGGTTTTCTGTCAGATTTCGTTGAGTTTTCAGTAAAAACTAGAGAAATAGTCGATTTTAGACATGTTCCGAGAAATAATGGTATGAAGACGCCTTTTGGGGAAGTTAAATCTGATCAAAGTAAATGCAACCCTTCAACATTCAAGCAGTTACAAAAAAAATCTTACTTTGCTTATTACACATTTTGAAATTAAAAAAAAAACTAATATTTAACTTATAAATTACCTCATCACCATAGAACCCCTTGGTAGCGTTGCGCCAAAAGTTAGTATTGCCGCACAACTTCAAAATGCTGGCGTTGAAATTCATTCAACCGTGTCGCTCTTTTGTCCAGCACAATCAATTCCGGTACCAGCTTACAGGTATTTACAAGTGCCCACTTTTCTTCTCCTTAAACTTCGATGACAATTTAAGTAATTGCTCTCAAGTCAATCAATTGTGTTCAAATGAAAATGGATGGGTATAACAGCTTTTAAGCGTTTAACGGTTTGTAAAGTTTGCTTTCGTAATGCTTTAATTATTCATGGCAGTTTTAAAGCTAAATACATTTATTGTTTGTTATGTAAAATTAGTTTTCCAATTGCTCAAGTAATTACTTAAGGCTCTTTTTATGTTTTATTTGAAAACTTTGTTTTTAGAACCTGTTGGCAGTGTTGCACCAAAGATAAGCGTCGGCGATAGACGTAAAGACGCTGAAGCGCGTGTTAACGCATCTTTAAGCATATTTTGTCCGGCGCAGTCATATCCGATGCCAGTATTTAGGTAATTCTTTTTAAGTATGCTTCAGAAAGACGAGACGATATTTTTCCGAACAAAAGCCAACATTATTCCTAATTTGCGGCAGTTTTTCATTTTGATTATTATTATGATATTTTTTTATAACAAACATTTTTTCAGAACCTGTGGGCAGTGTTCCACCAAAAATAAATCTTATTAATCGTCGAAATGATGCCGAGGCAAACATTGGCAATACGCTCAGCATATTTTGTCCAGCACAATCTTATCCAGTACCAATTTTTCGGTAAAAGCATGATAAAGCCTTTTTAAGTTATTATTTTGGAACATTTTATTTTGTATTAAAAGTATACCGTTATTCATCTTTTGATGAAATCCCAACAAGAGGCAGTTTCAAGTATTATAGTTTTTATTATTAACTATTAAATTTTCGGTTAGAACCCGTCGGTAGTGTCGCTCCGAAGATAAGTGTGGGCGAACGCCTACGTGATGCTGGTGCTAAATTCGGTGCTACTTTTACGCTTTTTTGTCCAGCACAGTCCTATCCAGTGCCAAGTTACAGGTACATCTGAGTAAAACTAAATACTAGTAAAAAACATTCAGGCTGTTTTGAATTATTATGTTTGCGTCCATTTAAATTTTATAAATCTCTAACATATTTCATCGTAGAACCCGTTGGTGGTGTGGCACCCAAAATAAGTGTTGAGAATCGTTTAAAAAATGCTGAAGCACAAATTCATCATAGTTTTACATTATTTTGTCCAGCACAGTCATATCCAGTGCCATTGTTTCGGTAATTCTATATAATACGTACTGGAACTTACCTTACCTCCATTGCGCGCTCAATAACGCTCTATTTAAGTAAACTTTTGGGAAGCATTCATATCAGAATTCGTTTAAAGCACCCAATTCTCAAAATTATGAAAAATTTATTATGAGGGGTTTATGTGAAGCTAAATCTAAGTTAAATATTATAACGTGATATTGGGTGATTCCGATTAACGTTCGAATCGCTGAACTGTCGAATAAATAACTCCAATATTCAGTATGGCAAAATGGTCTTTATTAGACTACTTTGGGAGTAGTACTTCCCAGTTATCGCGTACTTCACGAATAGCGTGTTTAAATCAAACTGAATTACTATTCCCAGAATATATATTTGCCCTTCTGCAAGTGGGCATTATAAACTCATTAAGAATCTTGGTTGAAGAACGCTCCATTTTAGTATAAAAGTAATATATTTTCAACTGAGATAGGCCCTTTTCAATAAAATTTGGAGACTTGGCGTTTTTAATATAAATAAAATACAGTCTTCAATAAAATTCTAAGAAAGTACCAAGGCGGAACGGTACAGGGTAATAAGCGAATTCGACCAATTTGCATTGATTTCGATTAGCTGACATATTGTTACCAAGGCGTTGCTTCGAAATTATCAAGAAGAAGCATTCAGCTGATGGGTTAACCTTGGACAGTGTATTATTCAAAAAATCGATAATTGCGTTATTAAAAACAATTCAGTGATACTTATCTTTCGAACAAGAAGTCGAGATTGTCACTCAGCCTACGATATGTAATCGAAATTGTATAAAAAAAGTCTGCTTTAACAACCAGTCCCACATTCAGCGCAGTTTACTTGCTCATATCTTTCAAAATTTGTTTTTTTTAATATGTTCCATTTTTTTTTCTTAGAACCAATGGGTAGCGTTGGTCCAAAAATCAATGCTTATGACGAGTTGAATATGGTGCGTGCTCGAGAGGCATCCGATATAACGCTGTTATGCCCAGCACAATCCTATCCAGTTCCACTATTCAGGTAAAGTGCAAGCTTGCGATTTTGAGTAGAGGAGTTTCTTTTTAAAGTTGAAATTTAATCTAAATACGTACATTCAGGCAGTTTGATTATGTTTAAAACAGCTTTACACCTAAATTATTGCTTTCCGGTTTTAGAGCCCGTCGCTAGCGTTGGACCTCGGCTTACCTCCGGCGATAAAACGCGTAATATTGATGTTGCTTTAGGCGCTAGTCAGACGCTGCTTTGTCCAGCTCAAGCTTATCCGGTTCCATTATTTAGGTAATCCCCAATACAAATGAATTGAAATGCACTGCGCTAAAAGCTATTGAAATGTGAACGAATTTAGTAAACCCACCTGACATCATAGCAGTTTTCAACGACCAAAATGTATTTATAAATTTAAGCTCATAATCCTACTTAATTACTTACAATTTTTTAGAACCTGTTAGCAGTGCAGTTCCGAAGGTGTCCTCGCTCTCTAAATTTGATGTGAAAAGCTTTTATTTGGGCAGCACTTTCGCTCTATTATGTCCTGCGCAAGGTTTCCCTGTGCCATCTTTTAGGTAAAATCACTATTTGTTTTAAAATAAATTTTAGTTACTACTTATTAGATTTTATGTTTATCACAACTTAAGCTCAGCATTCAAGCAGTTTTCAAATTATTTATTAACAACAAAATTGTTTTTGTAACTAGCGGCTTAGCGCTAATTTTGATCAATTTATAACATCTCTAGAACCCGTCTCTAGTACGGCACCCAAGGTGCCGCCTGTAAGCGCCCGACCACTGAGTGCAGCTCATCACTCAAGTATTTCAATTCTTTGTCCTGCTCAAGGTTATCCGGCACCAAACTTTCGGTAAGACCACAATAAATGTATAAGCAAGATCTGAACCAGTTTTCAATGTATGTTTTCGTTTTATTACGTTGAAATGGTGTTCAAAATAAAGTTTACTTTTTACACTAGAACCTGTCTCTAGTTCACCACCAAAAATTAATGCGCTCACCTATAAGCCAAATATTGTGGACTTTGGTATGGATACTGCGGTGTTATGCCCAGCCCAAGGCTACCCAGCTCCAAATTTTAGGTTAGTTGTATCAAAAAATAAAACGTCAAATATGCGACGTATTTTGTTTTCCTAATACAAAGTTAATAACTTTGCACCCTGCGTCAGCACAAAAAATATTGAATAATTATAGCATTCAGACAGTTTTGTACTTCACTTCTGACTTTTTAAGATATTAACTTTTGGCTGTTTCATATTTCAGAACCGGTCTCAAGTACTTCTCCTCGCATTCCTTCAATGATGAGTAAACCTTTGAATATGGCACTTGATAGTATCATTTCCCTAATTTGCCCAGCGCAAGGGTTTCCGGCGCCTAACTTTCGGTAAAGAATTTACTCTACAAATGTAACGAAAACTTACCAAATAATGAAAAACCCGTTGAAAATAGCAACAGGTGATATCTGGTTGTCTTCGGTGCGGACAGTTTTTCAATTGCTAGACGATGAACCATACATAATACAATATTGTACCGATGTGACTATATCAGAAGAGTGCAACCGCTAGTGGAAGCAACAAAAAAATTCCTGTCGCTATTGCCTTTTTTTCAACATTGCAGTACATACTTCAATGTAAAAAATTGTTTGATAATAATCCCCTTGTAATGCATTTGCACTGCACCACGGTATCATTGGACATGTCGCAACCAGAAAGAGGTGACCGCGAGAAATCAGCTGATTATATCTTTGTTAGTATGATTTGACACTTCAACCTCCGGCACAGTACGATTTTGACATTAGTCCATTTTTTCACAAAAACAAAATAAATGTTTTTTATTTATGTTTGTATGTATGTCACCGTGCTACAACCTTGTATGGTTTCGCCATGGCATTGGCTCAACCTTGTAAGTTTGCTTGGACCACGTTTACACATGCATTAATCTACAATAAACCCTCTGTAGATAATCTACGTGTTTACATATGTTCCATCCCTAGGAACTAGTTTATTATCTGTCAAATTTTCACCTTTCAATTCAAACTTTCAATTAGTGATTACACTCTAGAGGTGGTACTTTTCTATGAAAAAAAATCGGCATCTCTAAAATTTGTTTACAATTACCGATTATCGAAGGAAATCTAGTTAAATAAATAACTATTGGGAGTTAAGTACGAAACTGAAGATAATGTCCTTACATGTAAACTAGGCTTAAGCTCCCATTACTGATACTTAGCATAGACTTGACTTGACTTGGCAACTTAGCCACGATTATACTCCACTTGGCGCATACAACCTGGCATCATAATCAGCGTTGAAATTTATTTTTAAATAAATGTCAATTTGTATGACAAAATGTCAAAATGAAATGGAAACAAACAACTGACATCTCAAAATGTAAACGTCACTTAGAACTTACATAGAAAATCAAAATTAAACAGACTTCTAAGTCAAGTTAAGTGTTGCTAAGTTTTGAGTAATCAGTAACATGCAATGTTCATTTAACAGAACTGTAAGTGACAGTTCTCAAGCCAAGTCAAGTTTATGCTAAGTATCAGTAATGGGCCCTTTAGTCTGAATTTTGATTGCGGTAATCGAAAAAAACATTACAATTATCGGTTTTCGATAAGATTACCTCTCTTTTTAAGGCCAGACCACATCTATTTTACGGATTAGAGCCCATATCAACGTCGTAGTTGTCCGGCGCCTAATTGTAGGACAATTAATTTTCTGCGACGAATAACGTAAAGCTAGGCTATAGATGACTACGTAAACTTCACGGTATGTACCATTAGCGGATGATATCGCAACGCAAGTATTGTTCGTTAAGCGTCTCGTACGCCAAACAGTTTGAGGCTTTAAATAAATGCGTGTTTAGTCTTCGAAACTTAACAACTTCAGGCAGTTAGCTTGCGTCACTTACTTCTTGACGTGGGTTTACTAATATTTATACAATTTAAATTTGAAAGTAGACTTTAAGCTTAGCTAAACTAAATACGATTTTCTGCAATTTAGAACCTGTTGGCGGAAAAGCGCCAACGCTTTTATCACATGATATGCGTCGATTGTGGATGGAACGCATGCAGGGACGTAATTTGGACATTTTTTGTCCAGCACAAGCGTTTCCAGTGCCAACATTCAGGTAGAGAAGGCATTTATACTGTATTGAGTTTAATGAAATTTTTTTTCTTGAAGCAATTTATGAATGAATGCTAGAAAAACTGATTTATGAATTTGTATCTGATTTTTCTTGTAGAACCTGTCAGTGCAAAAGCGCCTACACTTTCTGTTGATACAAAGTGGTCGGGCATTGAACGCCGGAAAAGTGCTAGTTTTACTCTTTTGTGTCCGGCTCAAGCATACCCAGTACCGGTTTATAGGTTAGAATTGAAAAAAAATAAACGCGCTATACATTTAATCGAATACTATAAAGCACATTTTCTTCTTTTAATCGATTGAAACTAGTGATGTGCAATTATCATTTGAAATTAAATGCTGATTCAGTTCTCAAACTTTTTCACATATGTATACGATGTTTTCTATTTTCCCATATCACACATATTATTAAGTTTAGTCACCGTCTTGTGTATTTAATCAGCAAATTAGCGTTTCCTCATTTGCGCGATAATAAAATCAACGATTGCCTCGTCAGAAAGTATGGCAAGCGATAAGGTTGGCAATATTCATTCATGAATTCCAAAATTGAAGAGAAACGGAATGAATATACAAATGTATGAATGTAAATTCGCATATAAAATAAATACTCGCCAATATAGCGTGAATAACAAACATATCTTATGGATATACATATATCTATGTATGTGTGTTGCATATGTCGTTGGCTCTATTAGAACCAAGAACCAACTTCAGCTGCCTGGAGGCTGTCATCAGTACAGATAAAGGCAAACAAAAGCTAAAGTAAACAAAGCGCAAATACAAGCATGAAATAAGCAGCAATAAAGTAAAAAGAAAAAAAAATAAGACTAAACAGCAACAACTCCCTCAGAAGTAGTCAAAAGCGTAAAAGCACATATAACGTACGCTTTTGTTTACAAACTCATACCACAAATTTTTACATCACCACAACAACCAATACCACAAACATCTGTTCAGTCAAACGAGCATCTCCACCGTTAAGTCAACATATGCATATAAATGCGCGACGTAAATGTGTGTCATACACAAATCTTGTACACATCTGCACTTAATAGCTGACTCACTCGCTCATTACACAAACCATTCTATTTCGCTCTCCGCTTATGCGCATGTGCTCAACGCGTCACAAATTTCCCAAAACAATTGCCCCTTATCGGTGTTTTTGTGTTTTGCTCACAATATTCGCGTGGTATACAGCGGCCGTCTCTTTTACTCATCTTCACTTGTTGCTGCCACAGATATGTTTTTGTGTTATTTGTTTTGATTCTGCATTTCTGTGTAGAAACAATGCACATAAGAGGATGTTGAAAAAAAAAACTTGTTTCTTGCGCGCGCATGTTGAAATGAGATAAGAGTATAGATTTTTTCTTAACGTGCCACTATCACGTTTCAACACATCTGCCTCTGTTTATCAATGAATTAACCAATTCGATGTAGAGCATATATGGCCGGCGTACGTTTCCACTGCAAAACAACGTCGACTGTGGTGTTAGTATCTGTTCACTACGCAGCTGTCACGTTTTTGGGTCGCTGACCCAGCTTGGTTTCAAGACAAATGCATCAGTGTGTACCACAAGCTGTTGCACCTAGTTCTATGACACGCATGTCTATGTTCGTTGCATGTACGAACACTACCAGATTTTATTGTTGCTACCAGCAAATATTGTTTTTATTTCTCATACTTTCGCTTTCATTAAAAATCTGGCGCGCAGATTTACTAGTATATGCTACAATGCTGGCTCACTTCGAATTTTCAACCTTCTTTCGCCTATCCACCTGCTGACACCCTCCTCCAAGTGTCACTTTCTCATTTGTGTTTTTGGCGTGGCTTTTGTTTTTATTCGGTCCTTCTGCCATTGAACTGCGTAATAAGTGGGGTTTCTTCATTATCTTCGTTGTTAAATGGTCTTTTTCAAACTTCCCATCTCATGACCTGCTTCGCTTGAGTTCGCAACTCGACCTTGCGTGGCTTAATTTTTTTAAGTACATCCTAAATATTACTATGGGTGGAATCTGTGTCAAGTGCATTTAGTTATGTACATACATATGTATATATAATACTGTATAAAAAGATGCTAGTCGGTCGTGAAATATAATCTTTGAAGGTTAGATTCAGAAATAAAGAGCTTACAAGTAGAGTGAAATACAAAAAATCGTGGAAATTTTTTGGGTACGATAAATATATGGATGCACTTGACCTTGTTTACAAACCAACCGATTGTTCTGAAATAGTTGTATGACTCGTTGGTTCATTGCCCTAGTTTTCTGAGAAGTTTTTGGTGTTCTGTACCTGTAATTTAAATAACCGTAAGAGTTTTCATTTCATTACTAGCCGGGTAAGCTATTTTAAAAGGTACTTGGAAAAGGAATAGCGTCTTAATGCTCTTTGCATGTGAATACCTTCTTTTTGTTGTTGTTGTTGTTGTTGTTGTAGCAGTGCTTCGCCCATCCAATAGGTGCGACTACTCACAAATTGTCATCAATATCCACTGACGGGAGTCCAAAAGGAAATTTGCAGTTTCAACGGGGTTGGGCCAGAGAGAAAGGGATGTTAGAGGCGTTGGTTCCACATTGCAATTGAAAAAATGGTTGGTGTCTTGTGAGGACACATCGCATGCAGGACATACATTACGTTTGTCTGGGTTCATTCTGAATAGGTAAAAGTTTAACCTGTTACAGTATCTAGCGGCCGCCGTGATGTGGTGGAAGTTTGCTGCGCTTACCACACCTAAGATCGTAGATTCAACTCCCGGTCAAAGCAACATCGAAAATTTAGAAAAAAGTTGTTTCAACTAGAAAAAGTTTTTTTAAGTGCGGTCGCCTCTCGGAAGTGATCTGGCAAACACTTCGATTGCATTTATGCCATGAAAAACTTCTCAGTGAAAACTCATCTGCCTTGCAGATGCCGTTCGGAGTCGGCATAAAACATGTAGGTCCCGTCCCGCCAATTTGTAGGAAAAATTAAAAGGAGCACGACACAAATTGGAAGAGAAGCTCGGCCTAAAATTTCTTCGCAGGTTATCGTGCCTTGCATTTATTTTGTTTATATTATCCAGATCGAAGTTGAGCTAGAGTGACGCGCGTCTCTCTGGGGAGGTTGCTTTCCTCAACTGCGAGTTTAGGGTATTTGACTTCAAGAACGGAGTTCGCCGGGAAAATGCTAGCACAGAGGTTTGATGTGTTTTGTTGGATATATCAGAGAACATTTTTGTGCTTTTTTTCTTCATACGGCTGAGTTCTCAGGTGCCGCATTTCCTCATAATGCTTGCGAAGATGACTTCCTCAGTCCATGGGAGGCGGGGCTTCTTCAATCAGATGCTTGTTAAGATGGCAAGGTTTCTGGGAATTTAGCAGAAACTGTTTGTTCAGCATTTCATTTCTATCCCTAATGGGAAGTACTCTCGGCTCACTGTGTAAATTATGTTCCGGGAACATAGGAGGACCTCTCGTACAATACCCCCTCACAAAATACGCTTTGGTGTACGTTCGTTTCCTCTAAGCACTCGCAGTAGGAATATTTGGTTGCATCGCTTCTTTCCTGCATCGAGGCTCGCACACTAAAAGGCCCGCCCATAAGATTTTTGATGCAGCATCGTGCGCTGACAGATGAGAAAATGGCATGTATTTGTAGGGAGAGCGAACAAAAAGCGCTTCACCAGCGCCATCTGACATGCGAAAGTAGCCAACGTTCAACTTTTGTTGCAAGCAAAGCACAAGAAGCAGACTTTGACATTTGTTTTGGCTCTAAGTGCTTTGAAACTCTGCAAGTGAAACTATTGTTTTCACTGGTTGGTAGTTTTCTAAATTTTTTAACAATTAAAAACTTCACGTTTACAAAGGAATAGGAATCGTTTTTACAAATAAATGCTTTTACAGAGCTTCGAGAAATTTTTTATATGAATGGGCAAGCCGAAATAAGTTACAACTACTAAGTCTGAAGTTTTTTTATACTTATCAAAGCAGTATCTCGAGCGGTTGTGATGATGGTCGCTTTTGTCTAATCTAATCTCGTTTCAATGCCGTCACCGTTAACAGCACTGAGTTACAACAATTGGCCGCACTCATCCTCACCACAGCTAGAGTTTAATGATAATACAAATTCAGGTGACGGTGCTTAAGCAAATGTGCTTCAACAGAGTTACTTTAAAATTTAATCTTTCTCTTAAACCCCCTCGAATGGCAGTTTTCAATGTTTATGTTTACACATTAGGCCGGGTCGATTTGTGGGGAGGCAAAAAAATCGCCCATTGCTCTGTGAAAATCATATTCTAGGGATCAAAATAAGAGACTTTGCCGAAGGAACCATACCTCTAAAACGAATTCTGATGTCCCCCCTTTGGGTCGTAGGGGCAATTTTTGAAAAATCCCACTTTGAAATGCCTATGTTTTTTCTTTTTGGAGTTTATTTTTCTCTTTAGAAATTTATTTAGTCAGAAGATATGTAAATGAAAAAATGAATTTAACTTAGTAATAGAAAAGAAATTAAAAAAAATTATTAGAAATTAGCGTTTTTGCAACCCCCTTTTAAAACCAACGCATCACTGTGATGCATTTGCATGTCGTAAACATTGTTGTGTGGGTTTTTTATTCAACCGTTTTAAAAAATGAAGATATCACTGTGACACAATTGCAGATCGTAAAATTGCTTGTGTTGTTTTTTTTAAGCCACCACAAGACACAGCAGGTAGAATTGAAATTGCCCCTACCCAAAAGTTCGACCAAAGGGGGCATCAGATTTCGTTTTAGAGGTATGGTTCCTTCGGCAAAGTATCTTATTTTGATCCTAGAATACGATTTTCACAGAGCAATGAGCGATTTTTAAATCGACCCGCCCTATTACACATACTATTTTATGAAATTGAAAATCAACAGTGAAATATTATATTTTAAGAACCCGTTGGCGCAAAGGCACCCACGTTTTCTCTGGAATATAAACTAATTGAAGTACAAAAACTAGAACATACGAGCTTTGCATTGTTGTGCCAAGCACAGGCTTATCCAGTGCCCATAATAAGGTAATGAACGGTACAAAGTATTTTAAAATTAGACACACCCGTTTAATTGCCTTTAGAGCTAATATTCTTAACAGGTTTTGATCAATAAACTAGAACCGCGAATTTTGCTCCACAAAGCTCTTCAAAGGTTTCTACAACCCCGCTTTGGCGAGTGTAAAATCTAAGTTTGAGTGTTTTTTTTGGACCATAAGCCAAACAGCAGACAGGATGTGTGGAAAACGCGGCGAACTTAGCGGAAGTATCGAATAGGGTGCTAGGTTAGATGCGAACCAGGTGTACGAAATTTGATCAAAAGTTATGAGCGGGAACCCGTTGTCCTTTTAGTGCAGATAATATCTCCTTATCGCTTCAAGCCTAGATCTACAACAAATAAACCTCTTTCACCGGGAATTTGCGATGGATTTATTCTGACTATAATCTTATCTTTTTAGAAATTATCTTAAGATTCTGATCGCGATAGCTAAGTATAATATCAATTTTTAAATGCGCTATCCCCGCCAGTTTTAAATACAGTTAGCTACAGCGAAGACTACCCCAACATTCGCACAAACAAAACGTTATTTTATATATAAATTTGAAACTTATTTCTATATAATCTTTGAATTTTTAGAGCCAATCGGTTCAAAGGCACCCGCCTTTTCCAGCGAAGTACAAACATTTTCAAATCGCGCGGCAATCAGCTCTACTTTAGCACTTCTTTGTCAAGCTCAAGCATTTCCAGTACCTGTATTTAGGTAACTTTAAAATGTAAAAAATAACGAAAATTTGGATGTGAATATGATGTTGAGAGATGAGAGTAAATGTATTTTTAACTCAACATTCAGTGTAGTTTTTCAGTTGAATTTAGATTTTGTGCAACGCTTCTTTTCTCTTTTATGAATTTTATTTTTTATTTTAAAGAACCTGTGGGCTTCAAAGCTCCTGCCTTCCCCAGCGTTGCCAGCACATTCACTATTCATGCAGCTAGCCAAAGCACTTTGGCAATGACTTGTGAAGCGCAAGCTTTTCCGGTGCCCATTTTTAGGTAAGTTGGTGTTGGATCGATATGAAGTAGCTGCGGGGCAGTCATCATGTTTGGTTTCTAGTTTCTCATAAAAGAAGTCGTCATCCACATCGGCGCGGCATAATTTATTGGTGCGCAGGCGCAATTAACTGACGAAGGTTTACACCTATTGACTAACCGCCTGCCAACCGGTTTTTAATATTTATTAAAACTTATTTTCTGAATTATACGTGTTATTTTTTACACTAGAACCTGTAGGTGCTAAAGCACCCACCTTTTCAAGCGATTCTAAAGGCAGCATTTTTGTGCGGTCGGAGAATTCAAGATTTGCGCTGTTGTGTGAAGCTCAAGCATTTCCCGTGCCGATTATCAGGTTAAGTAATTTTTTTTTGAAGAAGCTCATTAATTCATCAAAGCGTTCACTCAAAAAGGACTGTAAACATTTGGGCAGGTTTTATTGCATAAAATTTGAAAATTTTGTAAAATTTAATTTTAATGTATATCTCTAGAACCTGTTGGTGCTAAGGCACCCACATTCTCCACGGATTCAAGCTCATTTTCATATGCACGTGGTGTTGGACAAAGCTTTGCATTACTTTGCCAAGCTCAAGCATTTCCAGTGCCTGTTATTAGGTAGAGTAATAAAATGAGAAACGAGAATTGAAAAATGCCAATTTAATTTAAAAAATTTTGCAAAAGAGTTCAGACAGTTTTCAATATTTTGCGGTTTTTCTATTTCATCACCTTTTTTTTAATTCTTCCTTACTTATGCGTGTAGAACCCGTTGGCGCTAAAGCACCCACTTTTCCAACAGTTTCAAAAATAAGTACACTAATGGGTAAAAATTATAGCGACATAGTACTTTTATGTCAAGCTCAAGCATTTCCGGTTCCAGTGACGAGGTAATGATTGTATAAACTTCAATCATTTAGAAGTGTCAAAAAGTATTCATTCAGGCAGTTTATTGTACTACTTAAATTTTTCTTTAGTTAAAAGCGGTTATATTTTTTAACAAAATTAAATTTTCATAGAACCACTTGGTTCAAAAGCTCCAGCATTTCCAACTGCGTTAAAAAGCGGCACCTTTATTGAGAACAAAGGCAAAGACATTGTACTGTTATGTCAAGCTCAAGCATATCCTGTGCCGGTGTTTAGGTAAAAGTGACGTACTTATAAGCAGCAGTGGGCACGAAAATAGTAGTGTCGATCGTTATCCAAACATTCCAAACCATTTTCAAAACGTTTTCCAAAAAATTTCAAAATTCTAGAAAATTTTACGAGAATTTCAAATAAATGGTTTTCTGATTTTTTTCGAGTATGAAATTTTACTCTCACAAATTTTAAGTTATAGGTCTCTCAAATTAAGTATTGATTTCACTGGTGACCGCAGCGGTTCTGTTGCATGGAATTTTATGCATGATTGCCAAAGTGCTTTTAACCTAATTTCAAATGTAGAAGCCGTTATTTCCTAGCAGTTCTAGTTTCCGAAATATTTAATAATAAGGTTTTGAGTAAATTTTTTTCTTTTTCAATAAATAAACTTTATTATTATCAATTACAGCGAGTTAAATTTTCTTTTAAAGGTTTTTCTGTTATGAGTTGACTCAGCAGTAGAGCTTACGATTTCTCGAACATGTTCGAGAAGAGATTTCTCGCGAGTCTCGCCTTCTCGCGAGATTCTCGAATCTCGAATTACTCGCAAGGCTCGCGAGATTCTCAAATCTCGAATTACTCATAAGGCTCGTGTAATTCTCGGATCTCGATTACTCGTAAGGCTCGCGAGTTTCTCGACATTCAACTTAATCGATTCATTGGCTGTTTTATATAGAGCTTAAGATTTCTTCTGGAGCACAAGCCAAAATGTCCGCAAAACCACAAATAAAAAACCCCAAAATGTATAGAATATTGCCAATGCAGCGACTGAATTGAAACTCGAGAAGATCGCAAGTATTACGAGTAATTCGTGATTCGAGAATCTCTCGAGAAGCCGTGTTCTTGATGTCTCGTTGAAAAATAAAATATTGCGAACAAAATTATATGTATGACGCAGGATGCGAAGTCATTATCAAAAGTCTAAGAGGAATTGACGCGCACGCACTTCCAATCAATAATAATTTTACTCTGCCTCATATTTTTTTAATACTCAAATATTTTCATTAATGTTTTTCTCGCCTACTAATTTTTAGTATGTAAACTTACAACAAGTGTTTTATGAAACAGTGCGCGTCACTTCATCAAAGTATGTCCCAATACTCTAAACTTATTGACAGATCCGACACGGCCATACTGACAAGTCACACGTCCCCGTGCGATATACTTCAAAGAGTCTACCACTCGGCCATTACTGACTCAAAGTCTTAACTTCAGTTTTTCTCTTATTCATTTTATAATAACTACAATTTACCTTCAACATAAATAAACAAATTTAAATTTATTACAAATATCGCTCCGCTAAGTCATGTAATCATTTTCCTCCACTTACACCAGGTGTTATATCTCCAATCTTACCACTTACACCAGTGGTCACAATTTCATTCTCCACCACTTACACCAGTGGTCGCAATTTCATTCTCCACCACTTACACCAGTGGTCACAATTTCAGTCTCCACCACTTACACCAGTGGTCACAATTTCATTATCCACCACTTACACCAGTGGTCACAATTTCATTCTCCACCACTTACACCAGTGGTTACATTTCATTATCCACCACTTACACCAGTGGTCACAATTTCATTCTCCACCACTTACACCAGTGGTCACAATTTCATTATCCACCACTTACACCAGTGGTCACAATTTCATTATCCACCACTTACACCAGTGGTCACAATTTCATTCTCCACCACTTACACCAGTGGTTACATTTCATTATCCACCACTTACACCTGTGGTTAAATTTAATTTTTCGTTAAAAATAAACTAAATAGATAACTCGATTGTGTTCAATTTTCGGAAATTGTGTTCTTACATTTCTATTTCATAGCTTTCAGTTTCTTCATCTTCGCCATATGACTCTCGTAAAATACCTGATGGCGACTTAACAGCACAAATATCGACTCTACGATTAGCAATACCGCTCGATGTTTTGTTTTTAAAATTTTCGGTTGCATTTGGACATCGGGAGGCGTAATGCCCCAAACCCTGACAACGATAACACTTGACTGATGCCTTGTTTGGATTAAAAGAACTTCTATTTGGTAATTCCTTCTTGGGTGTTAATTGTGTGGCTTTATCCAATTTATATTTGCACATCACCGCTTTGTGTCCTGGTTTACCACAGATGAAACATTTGACAGCAAATGTAAGTGGGGAATGCTTCTGACGTTGGGTATCAATTCGTTCACATCCACTGCTCATTGATGAAATTTTCCTCTTGATAAACGACATCGAATTTAGTTCTTTCTGTAAAAGCTTTCTTGTTCCCACGTTTGATGTGAAAACCAATCGATGAATACGAGGGTCGAACTGAGCCACAAGAGCCACTGTTGAAATGACTATCTCTTCCGTGGACAAATTTTTCGATTTGGTCGATAATGACGTCATTATTGTTGCTGCATAAGATGCAAGGCACTCATCTTCTTTTGGTTTTTATTGCTTAAATTGATAAGGAAAGCAGTATTTGTCTCCGAAAAGCCGAATCTTGAAACGAAAATATCTCTGAACTCATTCCAAGTCATATCGGGGTACGAAATGTGTGTTAGCCAATTTGCAGCTTGTCCTTTTAAAGCACGACTAAGAACCAACATTAAAGATGCACCCTTTAAGGGCTTCTCTGCCATGCACATATCTGCGGTGGCTATCCAGGCTCGTGCACTTACATTAAATCCATCTGAATCAAATTCCGGTAGCTGCACATCACTATTTGGACTGGAAGTCGAAGCAAGTGTTTTTAACAGCGAAACAAACTCTTTATTTTGTTGTTCGTATAATTTTTTCCATACACTATTTTCACTATTTAACTCTTCTGGCTCATTGCCAACTTCTGATGACGCAGGATGCGAAGGCATTATCAAAAGTCTAAAGGAATTGACGCGCACGCACTTCCAATCAATAATAATTTTACTTTGCCTCTTATTTTTTTACTACTCAAATATTTTCATTAATGTTTTTCTCGCCTACTAATTTTTAGTATGTAAACTTACAACAAGTGTTTTATGAAACAGTGCGCGTCACTTCATCAAAGTATGTCCCAATACTCTGAACTTATTGACAGATCCGACATGTATAATAAATATGTTTTGAGTTAAATGTTATTGAAGCAATATAATCAACAAAAAAGTCACAAGTAAAAAAAAAAAACAAGTGTATAAATACTGTCCATACAGCGATTAAGTAATAATGTCGAGAAGATCGCGGGATTTACGAGGACTTCGAGACACGAGAATCTCGCGAGAAGTCGAGTTTTCGATTTTTCGGGCCTTGAAAAGTTCGCTTGTGTTCGAGAAGAAATCGTAAGCTCTACTCAGCAGCACTACTCTGAAATTTGTCAAAAGTCAAAATAAATGAAAAACCCGAAATTTTCGTAAAATTTTTTCGAAATTCTCTTTCTCTCTTTTCTAAAACGATTTGAGATTGGTTTGCATAGTTTCAGTTACAAAATTCAGAAAATTTTGTTTTATAAAAAAGAAAATTTAATTGACGACGTTTTATAAAAATTGCCACTGCTATTTTCACGTTCGCTACTGTATGCTGTACAAAAATAAACTTTTTTTTATATTGATAGGAATTTATAAAAAATAAAGATGTGAATTAAAATTTATAAAACTACATTTTCATAGAAATTTGCAATTATAAAAGCTTTTATTCCTATTTTATTCTTTATGAATTCAGGAAAAAGTACACATACAGATAAATGAAAAGCTTAGTGACAGCTTTCCGTAAAAAACTGGACTTTTCCCATTTTAAACTTCAAAGCTCCATTCAGGCAGTTTACCATTACATTTTTGTATGTTTCCATCATAATATCTTATAAAATTTAAAATTTTATTTTTTAAGAACCGCTTGGCGCGAAAGCTCCTGCTTTTCCCACCTCCTCGAAGAGTAGTACTTTCGTTGAAGCTCTAGGCAAAGATTTGGTGTTGCTCTGTCAAGCTCAAGCATATCCGGTTCCAATATTTAGGTAGAACAATTTTTTTGTTTTAAACATCCCAACATTTTAAGCTGTTTTCTTCATGGCCCATTCATTAAAAGCTTTTAGATTTAATAGAAATACTGATTTATGTGCTTTTTATTATTCTAGAACCCGTCGGCACGAAAGCTCCCACATTTTCCACTGATTCAAATGTTTTCTCCTACATTCGCACAGTGGGTCAAAGTTTTGCGCTTTTATGTCAAGCGCAGGCTTTTCCCGTGCCCATTATAAGGTATTAAAAAGAAATGCGTAACACTGCCAACTAGTTCTGCAAAAATTTTTGTACCAGGACTTACTAAGATATATGTATATAAATTGAAGGTTTTCATTAAAAAGCAATATAAGTTTTTGTTTTGAAATATTTAGAACCAGTTGGCTCAAAAGCTCCATCATTTTCAAATGATTTGAAAAGCTTTACCTTTTCGCGCAACTTTGGACAAAGCTTTGCTCTATTGTGTCAAGCTCAAGCATGGCCGGTGCCAGTTATCAGGTAGTTTATGTGATAAAAAATAAAAGTTTTCGGAATTGGAGATATTTAATTTTTTTTTCGTTAAACCCCAACCAAACTTTCCAGCATCATGCTTTTCATAGTATTTACTGAAAGCTTAACATTTGTATTTCCCGTTTATTCTAGAACCTGTTGGCGCAAAAGCTCCCACATTTTCGGGTGAATCTAAAAGCTTTACATTTGTCAAAGGCATTGGGCAAAGCTTTGCTCTACTATGTCAGGCGCAAGCTTTCCCAGTGCCTATAATACGGTTAGTTTCTCTTTGAGGTCGCACTATTAAGGTCACTGTACAATGTAATTTTCGAAATATTTCTCCGAAAGAGATCGTTGTTTTACCCATACGCTTTTGCTAAAAGCCAAGGCTATTATGAAAAATGTGGCCTTGCAAATATTCAGGCATTTGCAAAGCGAAGTATTTTCAAAAAAAAATTATATCTTATAAATAAACTTCTTTCCATAGAGCCCGTTGGCAGTGTAGGTCCGAAAATTTCCGGCGGTCGACTGCAAGAAGTAATCAAGCAGACTGGTCTAAATTTGGCTATGCTCTGTCAAGGGCAGTCGTATCCAACACCCATATTTCGGTAATGTAAAACTTTTATTCTATGAAAATATATTTTTTTCGCACATCTCCCGAAAAACTCATTGGTTAAACACTGCACAGCCGGTTTAATTTATTTGGGACACACTTTTTAATATTCAGATAGTTTTACTTTTGAATTCTACTCTCTCTGTATCTTTTCTCTTCCCAGAACCAATTGGTAGCGCATCACCCACCATATCGGGCGATCGTCTACAAGAGCTAACAGTGCGGCTGGGCGGCAGCTTTGCTATACTTTGTCAAGCACAAGCCTATCCAACTCCTCTATTTAGGTATAAAATAAAAGTCGACTTCTCAAAATATTCAGACAGTTTGTAGCGTATTTGCTAATAAGCCTTTAATTGTTTACTGTTTATAGAGCCCGTTGGTCATGTAAAGCCGCGTATTGCTTCCAAAAGTATTGAGATCACTGCAGTGCCTTTGTTGGGCACATTTGTTGGACATTGTCCTGGTCAGGGATTTCCAGTTCCAGTTTATAGGTATACAAGCGTTATGTACAAAAAGTAAGAAGACCTGCGGAAAAACCGAAGCGACCACTGGGCCACTACCTCTAGATCCGAAACAATTTATATAAAAAGGGTTCATGTATTCATTTTGTTTTCTTTATTTTCCAACAGGATAATTGATGCATATTCCAATGATTCTCCATCATCCCCTGTCAAATTTGGTATATGCCATTTTTAGTGCGATTATTCTTTCTGAAATTTTTAAAAGTAATCTGACTATCGTTCCAATACACATCAAGATTTATAAAATCCAGCAGAACACAAGCAGTTCACGAAGGTTTCGGCAGTTAGATAAGTATATAGAATCATTGTCTCCGCTTCAGTCACTTCTGTTATAAGTGCCCTGCAACAAATCGCACTAGTTCCGAACTAGATTCCTACGAAACGGCAATTATCCGTTTTACAGATCTTTTGAATACGCGTTCTTAATTGGTTCAGTCATAGGTGGTTCTTAAAGAGTCGCAGAGTAAAGAGTTGATTTAATTAATAAATACATACAGCTCGGCCTTCAGCGCTGTTGGTACAAGTGTGGCTACCAACTGTCCCGCTCTGCATCCGATGAGCATCGGTTCGGAGGTAGTCATTAAACTTGTAGTGCGAGAGTGTCTCTTTGCGTGACGTATCTTCAATTTCTTCTCAAGGGTACACTCCCAAGAAATTATTGCCCCTTCAACTATTTTTCATCCGTTATATCTTACTACAATATTTGTAGGGTGTTGAATACAAATGTTGTTGGGTGAAGAACACAAATGCAATTCCTTAGAACCAAATATTCAACATAAGGCGTCTATTTAGGAGCTCTACTTTCCTATATGATCACATTTGGAGTTTCAAAGTAAGAAACCAACTTCAAGCCCTAAGGCTAGCGCAATTTTTCGCGATTCCCTGTTTTTTGAAAAGCTAAAATTTCATGAGTCATGGAGGCTCAAACTCTCCGAACTCAGTCTTCTTACATTCATTTCATTTGGTTAGGTCGCAAGAGATTTGTTGAGGGTCCTCAATGTCAACATATTCAAAAACAACGTTGGTTAGTAATGAATAAATGAAATGCAATCTTGTTCATCCCTGGCATGTAGTATAACGTGAGTGAGTGCTAAAATAAACGCTAAGGTAAGTATCTTAAACGCCCAGTATTTCGCATTATTTGTTGTTGCTTTGAAAGTTGTGCACCTAGCTTCGTCGTTTTCTTCACATTCATCGCATTCGACGTGCTTGAAATGTGCTTTTCATTTTCTTTTCAATCACCAACGCAAGCAACGCTGTCAAGCATTTCATTAATTCATTACTTTAACCAACTTTGTTTTCACTCATAGCAAATCAATAGCAATCTTAATCGCTCTCTCTCTCTCTCGTATTTCATTTATAGATGGTACAAATTCATTGAGGGCACTACACGTAAGCAAGCTGTTATTTTGAATGAGCGCGTGAAACAAGTCTCCGGCACACTCATCATTAAAGATGCTGTCGTCGAGGATTCCGGCAAGTATTTGTGTGTTGTCAATAATTCCGTTGGCGGTGAAAGTGTCGAAACTGTGCTCACCGTTACCGCACCATTATCTGCGAAAATTGATCCTCCAACACAAACTGTTGACTTCGGACGGCCTGCAGTTTTCACTTGCCAATTTAGCGGTAATCCCATTAAAACAATCAGCTGGTTGAAGGATGGCAAAGCGATAGGTCATAGTGATCAAGTTTTACGCATCGAATCGGTGAAGAAAGAAGATAAGGGCATGTATCAGTGCTTTGTGCGCAATGATCAGGAATCGGCGGAAGCCAGCGCTGAATTGAAACTTGGTGGACGTTTTGATCCACCCGTCATAAGACAGGCATTCCAAGAAGAAACAATGGAACCTGGACCAAGCGTATTCCTAAAGTGTGTAGCTGGCGGCAATCCTACACCAGAAATCTCATGGGAACTCGATGGCAAAAAAATAGCAAATATTGATCGTTATCAAGTTGGGCAATATGTGACAGTGAATGGTGATGTTGTTTCCTATTTAAATATAACTTCAGTGCATGCGAACGACGGCGGTCTGTACAAGTGTATAGCGAAAAGTAAAGTAGGCGTGGCGGAACATTCGGCGAAATTGAATGTTTATGGTTTACCCTACATACGTCAAATGGAAAAAAAAGCTATTGTGGCGGGTGAGACATTGATAGTAACCTGCCCTGTAGCGGGCTATCCGATTGATTCGATCGTTTGGGAACGTGGTAAGTATTTGAAGAAGCATTCATGTAAAGCGTGCGAAAGTATGTAGCTTTGTTTTATCCTCATAAATCATAATCCATTGCAGATAATCGCGCATTACCCATAAATCGCAAACAAAAGGTCTTCCCTAATGGCACTTTGATTATCGAGAACGTGGAACGAAACTCCGATCAGGCAACTTACACTTGCGTAGCAAAGAATGCAGAAGGTTATTCGGCGCGCGGTTCACTTGAAGTACAAGTTATGGGTAAGTTTCATATACACTTTATTGATCGTTCTTCTGTGAAGCTGCAGAAACGATTCAATTTACAAAATATAAACCGGCAAAGAATTTTAATGTCGAAGTATGATAAAATGTCCGTCCGTTGTACATGAAACTTATAGAATTGATGTCATATGTCCGCTAGAAATGCTTCGACTTAAGATTCAACCGGTAATTTTTTTTGTTACGGTCAATTTCTACGGAAAAGAAGTTGATTACTTATACATGTAGGTTAACTACTGCAATGCGCGAGTAGCAACGTGGGTCTGACATATTTGTGCTGCAATCTTAAAATACATAGTTACTTTTTTTTATGGTTTCACTAGTGCCACCACAAATAGTGCCTTTCGATTTTGGCGAAGATGCGATCAATATGAATGATATGGTCTCGGCTACATGCACTGTCAATAAAGGCGATACGCCAATCGATTTATATTGGACTACAGCGCCGGATCCTAAACTTGGCGGTTCCGGAAAACTAATGACCAACGATGGTATTCTTATAACGAAAACCACGCAAAGGATTAGTATGTTAAGCATAGAGTCAGTACATGCGCGTCATCGTGCGAACTACACTTGTGTGGCTCGTAATGCGGCAGGCGTTGTCTATCACACTGCCGAGCTGCGTGTTAATGGTGCGCAATATTAGATGAGCAGAGAAATTAAGTGATTTTTGTTTGTAGCGTTTAGATTTGAAGCTTTGGGTTCTTTGCACGTTTTTTTGTTATTGTAAGCCCCCTCTAAACCCTAATCGACGTAAGTGCAGAGTAGAAAAACTCGTTTCGTACTGTTTTGAAAGTATAACTGTGCACTTTCTTTTTTGTTTCAAACTCTTCATAATTTAAGTGCTGCCACAAATTGTGCCTTTCGATTTTGGTGAGGCGAGCGTTAACGAACTGGATATGGTTTCCGCTTCGTGTACTGTGAATAAAGGCGATCTACCAATAGATGTTACTTGGACAAAGAATGGCGGACGCGTTTATACGAATGATGGTGTCGTCGTTACAAAAACTAGTCAACGCATGAGCGTCTTAAGTATTGAATCAGTGCGCGCGCGTCATGCTGGCAATTATAGTTGCGTGGCAACAAATAATGGCGGCGTTACAACACATTGGGCTGTTTTGGCCGTCAATGGTTAGATAGAGCTCTAGAATTTGTAACGCTTTATTCTCTGTTTTATTTTATAATTTATTTATTCGTACTCAGTTGAATTCCCTTCCACTGTCACACTTTCATACCACCGTTCACCGTCACTCTTGCAGTTCTACCACAAATAGTACCTTTTGATTTTGGTGAGGAACGCATCAACGAACAGGATATGGTATCCGCTTCATGTACCGTAAATAAGGGCGATCTGCCTGTTGATATATATTGGACAAAAAATAGCGGACGTGTCTACACGAATGATGGTATTATTGTTACGCGCAACAGTCAACGCTTGAGTGTTTTAAGTATAGAGTCGGTGCGCGCGCGGCATGCAGGAAATTACAGCTGCGTTGCAACTAATAACGCAGGGGCATCACGACAATCTGCTATGCTGGCAGTTAATGGTTAAAACAATGAATAAATATTTCTTCCAAATGTTTTATCAACTTCATTTTTTTTAAAAAAAGTTTTGAAATTTTTTCTTAATTTTGCCCTCAACGCAGTCCTACCACAAATCCTACCTTTTGATTTCGGCGCGCAAAATATAAATGAAATGGATATGGTCTCAGCCTATTGTACTGTGAATAAAGGCGACCTGCCGCTCGATATTTATTGGACGCGTAATGGTGGGCGCGTCTTTACCAATGATGGCGTTGTTGTGACACGCACAAGCCAACGTATAAGCGTGCTCAGCATTGAATCGGTGCGTGCGCGGCATTCGGGCGTTTATAGCTGTGTAGCGACTAATAATGGCGGTGTAACAAAGCAATCAGCGCTACTCGCTGTGAATGGTTAGGATAAATATTAAAATATTTAAATTATCGGGTTTATTTTGTTCCATATTTTACTGTTACTTATGATTATATTCTGTTTTTTTGCTGATTACCTTTTCCTTCACCAAGTTCTACCACAAATATTACCCTTCGATTTCGGTGATGAAAGTATCAATGAAATGGATATGGTTTCTGCTTACTGCAGCGTAAAAAAGGGTGACCTACCGCTAGATATATATTGGACGCGCAATGGTGGACGCGTTTTTACCAACGACGGTTTAGTTGTAACACGCAATAGTCAACGTATTAGTGTACTTAGCATTGAATCGGTGCGCGCGCGTCATGCGGGCAATTACAGTTGTATAGCAACAAATTATGGTGGCGTAACGACGCATTCAGCGCTGCTGACTGTGAATGGTTAAGAGCAAATACATATTAAAAAAATGTGGTCTAGAGTATTTGCTTTATTCTTGCTAGAATATTTTTAAAATTTTCGTTGCATTTTTCTTTTCTTAACCTCTACCGCTTCATAGTCCTACCACAGATTTTACCCTTCGATTTCGGCGAACCTGTTAATGCGCAGGATATGGCCACAGTCAATTGTGCCGTCACCAAAGGTGATCTGCCCTTGGACATCTTTTGGCGTTTCAATGGTTTTCGTCTCTTCGGCTCCAACGACGGTGTAGTGATAACGCGCAGTGGTCAACGTATTAGCATGTTAAATATAGAGTCAGTGAGATCGCGTCATGCTGGCAATTATAGCTGTGTGGCCAGCAATGAAGCTGGAAGTGTGGAACATGCGTCATGGTTACTTGTTAATGGTAGTTTGGGGCTAGATTTTTTTTCTTTTGTGCTTTAAATTTTTTAATGAAATTGCACACATTTTTTCACTTTTTATTTTAACAAATGTATTTTCTCCCCTCTCCAGTTCCACCCTCTATAGTACCTTTCTCATTTGCCGAGGAGCCAGTGAATACTGGTGAGAGCGCTGGCGTACAGTGCATGATTCAGAAGGGTGATGTACCCATTAACATTAAGTGGACACTCAATTCACGACCTATTGTCAATGGTGAGGAAGGTTTAGCAATACTTAAGCTATCGGCGAAAAGTAGTGTTTTAAATATTGTCGCCGTAGAGCAGCATCATCGTGGCTTCTTCAAATGTATCGCTGAAAATAAGGCGGGCGCTGATTTCTATGTTGCAGAATTAAAAGTTAACGGTACTTCGTAGGGTTTGTTTGTTTCGTAATTTGTTTTGGAGATTTTGGTTGTTCCTTTCAAGTATTGTTTATGTTGCACTTCACATTGTTTCCCCTTACCAGTTCCTCCTTCCATTATGCCATTCTCATTTGGCGACGAACCCATAAATAACGGTGAGAACGCCGGTGTGCAGTGTATGATACAAAAGGGTGATATACCCATTACTATTAAATGGACGCTCAATTCAAGACCCATTATTAACGGTGAAGAGGGTATAACTATTTTGAAGTTATCACCAAAAACAAGCGTGCTGAATATCGCCGCCGTAGAGGAGTATCATCGTGGACTTTTTAAATGCATTGCAGAAAATAAGGCGGGTTCAACGTTTTATGCATCAGAGTTGAAAGTTAACGGTACACAAAATATTGAATTTTTTGCTAGAATTCCATTTTGAAAATATTTTGATTTATGTTTTTTTTTTTTTTTTGTTTTTCACCAACTGTTCCTCTAAAACTTTTATTTCATCTCATGTTGTCTCCTTCAATCTCAATCAGTTCCTCCACAAATAATGCAGTTCAGTTTCGGCGATGAGTCTATGAACTTTGGCGAAATGGCTGGTGTACAGTGTATGGTTACAAAAGGTGATTTACCGTTAAATATACGCTGGACACTAAACTCAGCGCCTATAATAAATGGTGAGGAGGGTTTTACGCTAATGCGCACCAATCTGCGTACAAGTTCTTTGAGTATTAATTTGCTTGAAGCGAAACATGGCGGCATTTATAAGTGTATAGCGACTAATAAAGCTGGATCTGCGGAGTATTCAGCTGAATTACATGTTAAGGGTTAGTCAGCGTAGCGCGCTGAATAAGTGCTTAGAACTTTTTCGTGAGTTTTTTTTTTAATTTGTTGACTTTTAAGTTTATTACCTAAAATTCCTTTAACAAAAAATTAAAAGTAAACTATTTTCCGCGCAGTTCCACCACACATTTTACCTTTTAGCTTTCCCGATGAAGTAGTCAATATGGGTGATATGATTAGCGCAACGTGTATGATTTTAAAGGGTGATTTACCACTCGATATTTTTTGGACTCTCAATAATGAATCGATTGTTTCGGGCAGTGAAGGTTTAAAAATAATGCACTTAAATCCACGTACTAGTTACTTGAGCGTTGAATCGTTGGAGGCCAAACACCGTGGTACTTATCGTTGTATTGCGGTTAATTTGGCTGGACTTGCTGAATATGCCGCTGAATTGCAGGTTAACGGTGCGTTGTGTAGGCGAATGAGTAGTCATAGATAGGTAGTTAGATGGTTACTAACAATAAAATATCTGTAAATATCATGTAGTACATCTGTTATGGCTCTCCTTGTTGGTTGAAGAATTTGCTAGTGTTCATAAAACTGAGTTTTTCAGTTTCAAAACGTCCAGTGGCATCTGCTAGATTGGCGGCGATAAGTGTTACATTTGGTGTTGGTGTAGTATAGTTTTTGTGATCTTCAGTACCTCGCGAAACATAAAACAGAAGCCAATTACGTAAATTGGTATGAATTTGATGTGGTTAAAAAGAATCGTTTAAATTTTAGTTAGGAAAAATCAGTTGCTGTTTGCTTATGTTTACTACAAAAAAATTACTTTTATCCGAGCTACGTCTCGTAATTTTCATCTATGATATACATATAGTGTGATACTTTTTTATTTACATTTTACAAGCGCTGAATAGCTTAATAAGCTAAGAATTAAATAACTTATATAAATATGTGTAAAAAATGCAACAAATCCACAATTTAGCTTAGCTGAATTCACTTAAGCTCAGCTGAATCCACCTTAACCATACATTTTTACATAGTCGCACCACAGATTAGTCCATTCAGCTTTGGTGAGGAGCCGCTTAATCGCGGTGAGGTTGCAAGCGTCACTTGTGTCGTGCCCAAAGGTGATTTACCGCTCGACATCTACTGGACGTTAAATTCAGCGCTTATTGTCAATGGCGAAAATGGTTTCAATATATTTAAAATGAATAAACGCACAAGTTCGCTGAATGTAGACTCACTTGAGGCAATGCATCGTGGCACCTACAAATGTATAGCGAACAATTCAGCCGGCTATGCTGAACACGTTGAGGTTTTAGAAGTGAATGGTTTGTAGCAGCGAAACTATTTTTAAGTAGTTGAAGAGTGTACAATATTTGTGTTGATTTGTATTTTTATTTAATTTTTATAAACTCATATTTTTTTAAATCCTTGATTCATTCTCAAGTGCCACCACAAATACAACCCTTCGATTTTGGTGAAGAGCCAGCCAATACTGGTGAGATCGCTGGTGTATTTTGTATGATACCAAAGGGTGACGTGCCCATGGAAATAAGGTGGACCTTAAATTTAGCGCCGATTATAACAGGCGAACATGGATTCACCTTATCGCGCATGAATCCGCGCACTAGTTCATTAAATATCGATTCGTTGGAAGCGCGTCATCGCGGCGTATATAAATGTATTGCATCAAATAAAGCGGGCCTTGCTGAATATAGCGCTGAATTGCATGTGAATGGTTTGTGCAAGCAAACTTGTATTAAGAAATAATTTTTCGATATTTAATTACATAGCTGAATTAGTTTTTTTTATTTGTAATCGATTTGTTTAGTTTTAAACCAGCTTTTTTTGTTTACTCAAAATCAAGTGCCACCACAAGTTTTGCCGTTTTCCTTTGGTGAGGATGCCGCTGATATGGGTGAAATTGCTAGTACGAATTGTGTAGTACCCAAAGGCGATTTGCCGCTTAAAATACGCTGGTTACTAAATTCAGCGCCCATTATAAATGGTGAAAATGGTTTTAGTGTAGTATGGCTGAATAAACGTACAAGTTCGCTGAATATCGACTCACTGGCGGCTATGCATCGCGGTATTTATAAATGTATTGCTACAAATAAGGCAGGCACAAGCGAATATGTCGCTGAGTTACAAGTCAATGGTTTGTTTAAAATCGTAAATCATATGCAGTCACTTATTGTAGTATTGTTGTAACACGCTGAATACACTTTACGCAGATATGTAGTGGTGCTAAGGTTTTGAGTTGCAGTTTTTTGCACACATTTGCTTAAACGGTTTTGAAAGAGTGTTGCGGTATGGCTTAAGAAGTGTGCTGAGTGTGAAAAATGTAAGGAGCTGTTTAAGGATGGTACTGTTTTGCTGTTTTTTTTAGTGTTATTTTTATATAAATTGGCGCTGAAGTGCTCACACTAGCGTTAAATTCTGAACTAAAAATATAAAAAATGGATTTAAATTGTGATCAATTTTAAAAGGCGCTGAAAATTATTTCCCTCTTTCAATTCAACTTTTTTTACATAATTTTTGTTTCTGCAGTTGCACCGCAAATTATGCCATTTAGCTTTGGTGATGAACCATCAAATTACGGCGATAGCACTGCGGTGCAATGCATGGTCTTCAAAGGTGATACACCACTGCAACTGCATTGGACATTGAATGGACAACCAATTACTAACGAACATGCCGGCGTACGTATTATAAAAATGTCACCGAAATTAAGTTCACTTAGCATCGATGCCATCAATGGACATCATCGTGGCACATACAAATGCATTGCAACAAATGCAGCGGGCAGTGCTGAACAAGTAGCCGAACTTATTGTGAATGGTTGGGGCGCGCGCTGAATTGTAGCTCTATATGTTTAGTCCGTTAAAACTATTTTTTATGTTAATAGCATTTTGTTTTTTAACATTATTCCCAAATCCTTTTAAGTATTCACTCACAGTTTCACTCCTTTATTGACACACACACACAGTGCCACCACAAATAATGCCTTTCTCATTTGGTGATGAGGCTACAAATTCTGGTGATTCTCTGGGTGTACAATGTTCAGTCACCAAAGGTGATCTACCAATAAATATAACATGGACGCTAAATAAACAGCGTCTAAAAACGGGGGATCATGATATCGCCATCGGTCGTCTTTCTACGAAATCGAGTACTTTAAATATCGATTATATATCCGCTGAACATCGTGGCGTTTACGCTTGTATTGCAGCGAATCATGCGGGAGGGACGTCATATCAGGCGGAATTGCAAGTTAATGGTTATTAAAAAGATTTGCTGTAAAATTTGTGTCCAATTACTAACTCGCCCTTACAATTTATAAATATTTATTTGTATATAAAATCTTTATTATTCTTTCGCTACTTTCACTATCGCTTACCGGCTTTCTGAAATCCTCTACCTCTCTGATTTTATGTACCTCTGTATCTGTGTAGTACTTCCCGCTATACATCCTTTCAATTTCGATGCTGAAGCCAATGAAGGAGACAGCGTACAGCTCACCTGCCATGTGGCAAAGGGTGATTTACCGTTAAAAATTCGTTGGACCCACAATGATTTGCCATTGTTTTCGCATATGGGCGTGTTGGCGAGTAAGATTGGTGAGCGTATTAGTTTATTGACAGTGGAAACGGTAAAGGCGGCAAATTCGGGCAATTACACATGCGTAGCTAGCAATAAAGCTGGTCAGAGTGTGTACACAGCTGAATTGCTAGTTAATGGTATAAGTAGAAAACATTTACAAAACATATTTTTTAAAAATCTTTGTGTAACTTTTTTCATACTTTCAGTTGTTGTAATTTTTATGTTCACCCAAAGCACAAATTTAGAACTTAAAAAGATGTCTATGAAAACATATTTTAAGCGCTGTTATGAGTTAGAACAGGAGCTGAATTGCTTTAATTGCAAGTGAGCAGGAAACTGTGTGATGTAGAAAAAATGCTAAACCCGCTTTATCGATTCATATTCAAGCAAAATGGCCAATTTAGCTCTATTATGTTGTCATTTTATTTTGGCTAAAACTAATAAAGGCTGCATATAAGTATCTTATATTGTTTTGTGGACAGTCATTGTAAAATAGTCTCTGTATTTAATAATTCAGCTGAATAGGAAACTTCCATGTTAGTAAAGGATAAAATGACGGCGAAAACATAGAATAAGCTCCTTGTGTCCTTCCCTCATATGTTGACATTAAGCTGAATGGCGCTGAATTGCGTTTGAACGGTGCTGAATTGTTTTTTTTTAAATTAAGCTGCGTTATTTCATATATTTCCAAGTATCTATACCAAACTCCCTATTCCTTGTATTTAATCAAATTAAATTTTTTTAATTTAGTCTTACCACAAATTACACCATTCAGCTACGACGACATAATCAACACAGGCGACTCTATCGATTTGCTTTGTCAAATACAGAAAGGTGATCGTCCAATAAAAATTAATTGGAGTTTTGAACGCGCTGCTGGTGATGCGCGCTATGATCAGCTCCAGCCGATAATGCGTACAAATCGCATTAGTATTAAATCGAGTGTTTTATCGATACCCCGTGCTACACCCGCTCATACGGGAATCTATACTTGTATGGCCAGTAATGCCGCTGGTTCAACGACCTACAGCACAAATCTTACTGTGAATGGTACAGGAAAATTTTGAATTTATATGATTCTACGAATATTCTTTTAGTATCTCATTAACATGCTGCGAAATTTATCTGTTTGTGTCTAACAACTTTGGGATTGGTTACGGTATTTTTTCGCTACTAAAAACATTATTACTAGCAAATGAATTTGTTAAGCGCCTATTTTCACATGCTGAATTTGTAATATTATTTTTAACTAAAAACTCAAGTTTTCAATACTTTTTAACTATTCTAACATTTTCTTCAAACATATCATTCAAAATACATTATGCAACACTTTTTTGGCATCTCATAAAAATGTACTCAGTACCACCGCGTATAACACCTTTCCAATTTGGCGAGGAACCTTTGAATTTCGGTGAACCTGCGTCTATACAATGTACCATAGCTGGCGGTGATTGGCCAATGAATGTTAAATGGCTGCTGAATGATTTTCATTTACCTGAGCATTTAAATATAGCAACAACAAAATTTACAAGACATACTCATGTACTGGCTATAGAGAGCGTAAATGCAGATCATGCTGGAAATTATACGTGTGTCGCAGAAAATTGGGCGGGAAGAGCTGAGTATACAGCGCCTCTGATTGTGAACGGTTCGAAGAGAAATATTAATTATACTGTCTTTACATAGTAGAAAATAAATTTTTTTTATTTAAATCCAACTCCCAAATCCATATTCTAGTGTTATAAGTCGCACACTTAATATTTCATACACAAAATTTTGTATCTTCAATTATACGTTAGTACAACAACAGGACTTATTTGAATTTTCAAGACGCGCTGAATAGCTTCCAAAAGGTATTCAGCGCGCGTCTGGTAGTTGAAATATTTTACTCATTAATCATTTCCTTAGATATCATTAGGCTTGCAAAATTGAGTGACTACTTATATTTAAAAAATAAATAAATTTGTTAAAAATCTGTTAAATATTTTTTTTTTCGAAAAAAGTTGCTCCTAAAATTGCACCCTTTGACTTTGGCGAGGAACCACTGAGCTATGGCGAACCAGCTTCCATTCAATGCACCATACTCGGCGTGATTTGCCCATAAATGTGACATGGCTGCTGAATAATGCGCCAATTGATAGTTTTCATGACATTTCACTGTCGCGTATTGGTAAACGTGTTAATGTGTTAACCATCGAAGCGGTTGCAGCGCATCATACTGGAAGCTATTCATGTCGAGCGCGTAATAAAGCTGGCGTTACGGAACATGCAGCGCGTTTAATTGTGAATGGTTTGTTTGATATGCAGGAGTTGAGAATTTAAATGTTTTGCGTTTTTCTTTTAAGTTCTTCCTTTTTTGTTTTGTCTCTGATGCCATTGAAGTCCCCCTCCGCTGCGTAATTAAAAAAAGAAAACATGCGCTGAATTACATTTTAATGTATTCAGCTTGTTTTTTGACAGAAGAGAAATTTTCTATCTTATTATGTGGAGCTAATAAAAAATGTATCTTAAATTGTAATAAGTCGCTCCAAAAATCGCGCCTTTCGACTTTGGTGAGGAACCTCTTAACTACGGTGAGCCTGCTTCAATACAATGCACCATATTGGGAGGCGATCTACCTATCAATGTAACATGGCTGCTGAATAATGCAACTATCGATTCGTATCATGACATATCTTTTTCGCGTATCGGCAAAAGAATAAATGTTTTGTCTATAGAATCAGTGTCCGCACATCATGCTGGCGCTTACTCATGTCACGCTCGAAATAAAGCGGGAATTACCGCGCATACAGCGAATTTAATTGTTAATGGTTTGTTTGAGTACTCTGGAGTTTTAGTAATTTTTCAACTTGTTTTATTTTTTTCTCCCTTTTTTATGCACCTTTTTGAAAAAAGTACCACCTAAAATCACACCTTTCACTTTTGGCGATGAACCGATGAACTTCGGAGAGCCTGTTTCGGTACATTGCACAATTTCGGGCGGCGATTTGCCTGTTTCGGTAATGTGGACTTTAAATCGTCATCCTTTACTACCTGAATTGGAGATTTTGACGGAAAAACGGGGCAAACGTATACACAATTTAATGATTGATGCAATTGAAGCAAAACATGCAGGAAATTATACTTGAATTGCAAGCAATTCAGCAGGCAGTGCTGAACATTCAGCTGAATTGATTGTGAATGGTTTGTTTTGCTTAAAAAAAATAGAGAATTTATGTTAGAAGGGCTTGGTAGAAACTGTAGTTTTAATACTTTTTTTATATCTTGCTTGATCCTTCCAAAACACGTATTGCTGAACTTATGTTTTTTTGCTATTGTGTGTGTGTGCTGAATTGAGCCCATCTGGTGCCTAAAAGGCTGACAAGGCTAACAAAGTAAAGGCGTAATTGAAACCTTAAGTTGCGCTTACTATTTGCTACAATTAAAAACTGCAATAAAAAAGTGTGCTGAATTGAGTTCAAGTGAAAACCAGTGTATTTAAAAAGTGCTGAATACATTTACTTTACAAATTGTGTTACACTTACCTAAAGTTATTTTACTTGTTCATTTTTTCATTTTTTTGCACAGCTGCACCAAAAATCAGCCCATTCGCTTTTAGTGAAGAATCTATGAGTTTTGGCGAATTCGTGAACATACAGTGCACCATAGCTGGTGGCGATTTACCCGTGAATATTTCTTGGGCATTAAACGGCAAACCCTTTGACGACTATTTAGAAATTATAACAACGAAGCGTGGAAAACGCATAAGTGAATTGACAATTGAGTCTGTATCGGCGAAACATACCGGAAATTATAGCTGTATTGCTGAAAATCGTGCTGGGCGTGTTAATCATATCGCTGAATTGCGTGTTAATGGTGCGAAATACGCTCAATTACAGTTTTTTTCATTTAATACTTATAATTCGTAATTTATTATTCAACCCTCTCCCCATAACACAACTTTGTTGCTATTGTTATTATTTAATGCGTGTGCTGAATTGAGCTTGTGAGGGTTAAAAGACTAAAAAATTGCATACTTACCAAAAATGATTGCTGAAGTAGGAAAAATCACAAAAATATATATGCTGAATTGAGCTGAATACAAGTTTTGTACAATAAATTAGTCAGGAACTAGTCTCAAGTTGCAATAGTTAAGATTATAAAGTGCTGAAAAGAATTGCAACTAGATGAATTGATATTATAACCGCATTCGTTACTCCCAAACTGAATGTCTTAAATGTTTCTTGCGCCGCTTTAGTTTAACTTATCTTTCTTATCCAGCGCCGCCAAAAATCAATTCCTTTTCATTTAATGAAGAATCTATGAGTTTTGGTGAATTCGTGAACATACAGTGCACCATAGCCGGTGGCGATTTGCCCGTAAATATTACTTGGACATTAAATGGTAAACCTTTCGAAGATTATCTGGAAATTATTACTACTAAGCGTGGCAAACGTATTAGTGAATTAACAATTGAATCTGTGTCAGCGAAACATACCGGAAATTACAGCTGCATTGCTGAAAATCGCGCTGGACGAGTTAATCATACCGCTGAATTGCGTGTAGACGGTGCGAAATGCACTGAATACAATTATTTGTTTTACTTTTATGTATTTAGTACATGGCTTATTTATACATTTGTTGAACCTTTCCTCTTTACATAACCTTTTCCTATTTCCATGTTTCTTAAGTACCACCGAAAATCGCGCATTTCGATTTTGGTGAGGAGCCATCGAATTTTGGTGAATCCGCTAGCGTCCAATGTTTGGTAACTTCTGGCGATTTTCCCGTTAGTTTCGCTTGGTTGTTCAATGGTCGTCAAATAAATAACAATGTGTACGATGTGTCAATGGTGAAATTGGGCAAAAAGATAAGCGCGCTTTCAATCGATTATGTGCGTGGTCATCACGCTGGAAATTATACATGTGTAGCTGCTAACCAGGCCATATCGGTTAATTATACCGCTGAATTGGTGGTTAATGGTAGATTTTTAAAACTAAAAAAATATCAAACTTAAGTGACAAATTTATAATTTCTTGTTTAGTTTTTTTGAAATACTCTCCTTAAATTTCTTAAGTATGTACATTTTCCTCATCCAATTCACTTACTTTTAGTTCCCCCGAAAATTGCTCATTTCGACTTTGGCGATCATGCGGTGAATTTCGAAGAATCAGTTTCTGTAAATTGCCTTATTTATGTTGGTGATTTGCCTATGGATATAACTTGGCTTTTTAATGGTCATCCAATAAATATTTATACGGGCGTTACTATTGTAAAAGGCGGCAAAAAAGCTAGTATTTTGACTATAGATTCAGTACATGCTGGTCATGCGGGCAATTATACCTGCAAGGCACGAAATGATGCTGCTGCGGTTGAATACACTGCAGAATTAATTGTGAATGGTACTTTATTATGTTTCATTTGATATTTATTATGCGCTGAATATATTTAAATCTATGATTTGAGTAGTTTTTTGTGGGTCTTGGCTTCTTGTACATTCAACTAACATAAACCGAGAAGTGCTGACATGTTTTTTTATTGGAAATATGTGAGAATTTGAGCTGTTTTGTAACTTAACATTTGCTGTTAATAGCAAAAATTTAAAATTGTATGTGCTTACAATATTTTTGCGAGGAAAAGTTTTGCTGAATAAAGATAAAGTCGGATCATGAAGCATTTGTATCATTTGTGTAATTCGATATTTTTTGTGTTTACAGAAAATAACTAACTTTATTTAAAAAATTTTCTAATTAATCTTTTAATTTGAAGTGAAATTACAAAACCTCTTAACTTTAACCAATTCAGCGCCACCAAAAATAGCATCATTTGACTTTGGCGATGTGCCCGCAAATTTTGAAGATTCGGTGTCAGTGAATTGCCTAATTTCTTCGGGTGATATGCCTATTGATATCGAATGGTTATTTAACGGTGAAGCAGTTAACTTTTTTGCTGGCGTAAATGTCACTAAAGTTGGCAAACGCACAAGTGTTCTTACTATCGACTCGGTGCATGCAGGACACGCTGGCAACTACACTTGCATAGCGCGCAATAAAGCCGCTAAGGATGCTTACTCAGCGCTATTGATCGTTAATGGTTACTTGATTACTCTTACATATGTAGTTAGTTTTAAACAAAGTTTAGTTAGTTTTTTCGTTAGTGATAACACTTTATTTACTTTCCCTACAATTTACATACTAAGTCCCTCCAAAAATTACTCCTTTTGACTTTGGCGTGGAACCGACGAATGTGGAAGATTCAGTTTCAATTACATGTCTAATTTCTTCGGGTGATTTTCCTATCGATATTGAGTGGCTTTTTAATGATTACCCTATAAGCTCTTACACGGGTGTAACTGTCGTGAAAGGTGGTAAACGCACTAGTATGCTGACTATAGATAATGTACACGCTAGACATGCCGGTAAATACACTTGTAAAGCGAAAAACTATGCAGCCGCAGTAAATTATACAGCTCAACTAATAGTGAATGGTAAAAATATCAAATATATATAAAATAAAGTTGAACGAAGTAGCGCTGAATTACGCTGAATATATCTTTATCGCAATACTTTTGTATTTTTACAGTACAAAATTATTTTTGATTTACCTATTTTGTTTATATTTGCGGAATATTTAACCACATTTCCCTACATACCCCTTTTAATTACCAGTCGCTCCTAAAATTGTACCTTTTGCCTTTGGCGAAGTTCCGGCAAACTTTGAAGATTCTGTCTCAGTGAATTGTCTTATTTCTTCTGGCGATATGCCATTGGATATCGAATGGTTATTTAATGGCGAAGCTGTTAATTATTTTGCCGGCGTAAATGTTATGAGAGGTGGCAAGCGTACAAGTTTATTAACTATTGACTCAGTGCATGCCGGCCATGCGGGTAACTATACTTGCAAAGCGCGTAACAAAGCTGCTGCGGATGCGTATTCAGCGCAGTTGATTGTTAACGGTTATTAAACAATTTATCATTTATTTTATATTTAGCTGTGAAAAACTAATTAATTTTGTGTGCTTACAATATTGTTTTTTCAACTTTTCGTTTTGAAACTTAATCCTCTTCCAAAGTGCCACCGAAAATAACACCTTTTTTTTTTTGGTTGTGAACCGGCTAATGTGGAGGACTCTGTATCGGTTACTTGTCTCATTTCATCCGGTGATTTACCTATCGATATTGAATGGCTGCTAAATGATTATGCAATTAGTTCTCGTTCGGGTATATCGGTTATGAAAAGTGGTAAACGTACGAATATATTGACCATCGACAACGTACATGCCGGCATTATGCTGCGGCTGTGAATTACACAGCTGAATTAGTTGTTAATGGTATATTTCATTACACTTATTTAAATTTAAGTGCTTGCTGTGGCTCTGAATAACAGCTTTTAACTGTTTAACAAATTTTTAGTTTTCCTTTGAATTCAAATTAAAAATTTTCCACTTACCACCATTTCGAAAATCCTCTACCAGATTACAGCAACACGAATAACAAACAATGATTACAACAACACATTGAACTCACCTTAATCATGCTTACCAAAATTTACAGTGGCTCCCAAAATAGCGCATTTCGACTTTGGTGAAGCTCCCGCAAATTTTGAAGACTCTGTTTCCATAAATTGTCTCGTCTCATCGGGTGATCTTCCACTTGATATTGAATGGCTTTTCAACGACTATCCGCTTAACTCGTACGCTGGCATTACGACTACGAAAATGGGCAAACGTTTGAGTGTTTTGATGATTGATTCGGTAAATGCGCGTCATGTTGGCAACTATACATGCAAGGCTAGAAATCTATGGGCGTCGAGTACTTATACGGCGCAATTGATAGTGAATGGTATTTTTGGCAGAAAAAACATAATTGCGCATTTTTTATTTAGAATTAAATTTTTTTTAATTAATAAATTTATTTAAAAAAATATTTTTAATAATTTATTTACTATATACCTAAAGAACAACCCCTTATATCAAAACATTCCTGCTACACTGAAAAGCATGCATTTTGTAATGGTGTATAGTGACAAGTGTGAAATCTAAGGCACATACGTTAAAATAATAACCAACCTTCGGGGTGCGTTTATGTTGGAGCATCTATGTTTGATTTACCCCCAAAACACACGTGCAGCAGTTCTATCTGCTTCCAGCACTGCTAGTTTTTCTGCTGCTTAGAGTTCGATTTTTTAGTTCAATGAAAAGATTAGTTCACTTCTAGTTTGTTCAGTCCATCGAACTAATTCTTTTGGCTCTTAGTTCGGTCACTTAATTCAACTATTGTTCAACTAATTGAACTAGTTCAATAGTTCAATTCGGAAGTCAAATCTACTCACTCCCTGATTTAAACAGCATATATGCTGCCAGCAATACTTACGGAAATTCGGCAGTACTTGCATTTCATTTTGTTTTCTTCACAACTTTCTTTAAAGTGCTTCCATATTTCACTTCGCTTTGGCATCTGAAACAAATCATTATGTATTAAGCACATATTTTTCTAGTCAAATTTATGAAAGCAAAATGGAAACACTTACTATTACATTTAAAAGACTAAACTTCTAAAATAAATTGTAAAACTTCACAAAATGACGATATGGCCACATAAAAGTTTAGTTCACTTTACTGAACGAACTAGCGAACCAGTTCAATTAAAAGATCTAGTTCTTTAGTTCAATAGATCCCCAAGCCTACTGCTGCTGCTTAATTGTTTTGTAGACTCAAGTGCTGCTATATTTACCTGACAGCACCGTACAGCAACTTAACTAAAATTTTGTGTGATGTTTTTCAAACACACTAAACACTGATTTTATTAATGAAAAAAAAAAACATTGTATTTAATTAGCGAGACAGACTCATATAGCTTTATAAAATTTTGAACATTTGCCTCTTAGTATTGCCTTTTTTTGCTTTTCCTTTGTACTTAATTAGGTACATATATACTATACGTTTTTAATCAAAACTTTGGGGAATATTTTTAGGCTCATTCAACAGAATTGGATCAGTGACATTCGATTTTCTAGCAGCGCATTATCAGTAATGCTTACGTTGATCACTATTATTTCAATATTAAGTACATGCATTTAATGCATTGCTAGAAAATACAATGTAACTGAACAAGTTCTGTTGAACGAGCCTAAAAATATTCCCCACAATTTGGATTAACAACGTATAGTATATATGCCCCAATTAAGTATAAAAGGAAGAGTAACAAAAAGGCAATACTTAGAGAGAAGTTACAAAGCGAGCAGCGGGGCATTCATATGGCTGCGTGTATGGATGTAGGAGATTTCGAAACCCTAACTGATCTAGCTGATGAAGTGATATTCAAAAACATGTCCCAGTAACCAACGCCGTATGCAAATTTATTAATTTTTCTCAAATATCGATTAAAAAATTCTTTTGAATATAAATTTTATATTTTGTGTGAGTAGAAAAATTTAAATGAAGGAAACATATTTGCTTCTTTGGCGTTTCTTTCGCTGCTTTTTCTTGCTTGTTTGGGGTTTTTTTTGTTACCCAACACTGTTTCTATACAACAAATTTAGCATGGTTCAACTATATGGTTGGATCATCTGTACAATAACAAAATATGTCTGTTCAAATTGTCAAAATCTGTGTATTGGTGTTGGTGCGAATGGTATGGAATGGAAACATAAAACTTAGCAGTTTTTGTATGTGTAAGAAAATCTTGCCAATGTGTTGGTTTCATTTTGAGTTTGCCATCTCCTGTTGACAATCCCATCGGCCATGCAATGAAATAAATAAAATCAGCTGATGAGATGAGCCAACCATATAATTGAACCATGAAATTTAGCTTGATCAGTTCACTGCTTGGCATGCAGCCATATATGTGTTTTGCGTAGTGTAAACCAGTGTGTTTAGATCCCACTGCGCAGCAATTCTGTTTTGCAAGTTTTGGGCTTTACTCACACCTCTCCTGAACATCTATGCTTGAACTAAAGCTCCAACATGTACGCGCCCTTAGTAACCTGTTCCAATACTTTGTAACTTTTTATCCCCCCTTGAAGATCGCTGAGTGTTTTCAAAGTTCATGTACCAGTGCTTGTGCAACTTTTTGACAGATAACCTAACACACTTGTCATTATACTTTTCCACTGTATTACTTGCGCGACGTGAATTAGTTTGTCAGTGTGCTTTAGATTTTCAGTTCTTTTCAAACAAAGTTTTTCTTTTGGCTGAATTTTGTAAATTTTTGCTGTGCTGAGTTTGGTTTTAGTTGCAATTGGGTAAATAATTATTTGCAGTTAATTTAGCTAAAAGCAATATATAATATAGAGCATGGTGCTTAAAAATTTGTGCAAAACTGTTTGAAAATGCCAGTAAATCAGTATCAAATACATACACAACACTTTTTGAGATTTATAGTTTTTTATATGGTGAATATTGCGAATTATGCAGTAATATTTTGAGTATTTAATGTTATGAAGTTTTCGACAATATGTTGGTGCAATGTTGAGAATACCTAAAATTGACCGAAACAGCTGTCAAACTCTTTAAAAAAAAAAAAACTAATGTAAATTGTTATATTCAACCAATGCAGTACCACCTAAAATTACACCGTTCGACTTCGGCGAAGAACCTGCGAATTTCGGCGACTCGGTAACTGTACAATGCACAATTTCCAAGGGTGATTTGCCAGTCGATATCACCTGGCTATTCAACGATTATCCGATAAACGATTATTTGGGTGTAACCACATCAAAAATTGGCAAAAAAGTGACTGTCTTAACAATTGATTCCGTAAATGGCAACAATGTTGGCAAATATACGTGCAAAGCTAGCAATGAAGCACAAACGACGAAGTATACAGCAGCGTTGATTGTAAATGGTGGGCGGCTGGCTGAATAAATCGAAAAAATATATTGCTTGAAATATTAGATTTTTTTAAAACTATTTTTTGTACGTGACTCGTAGATTTGCATAAATTTTTTATATAATTTATTTCCTATTCCATATTTCTGTACCTTATATCTCCCTACAACCGTCCAGTGCCTCCACAAATTTCACCCTTCTCCAGTGGCAATCAAGCTGTGCATCTGGGCCAATATATCACCTACCAATGCACTATAACCGAAGGTGATTTACCGCTTAATATACTTTGGACTTTCAATAATCAACCACTGCTAAATGCTGATGATCAAGATATTCTAATTTCGAAATTAGGACGTCGTAGCAGTGTGCTGACTATTGAGAATGTTAGTGCGCGTCATGCAGGCAACTACAGCTGTCATGGCTCTAATGAGGCGGGCAAAGCAAGCTATGGCGCGCAACTAAAAATTATAGGTTATTTTAACGATCAAAAAATGTTCTTCTCTTAAGCATTTTGTAGTTTTTTTTTTATTTACAAAGTTATATTATTTACTTTTAGAATTTTTATTTATGCAATTCATATTTTTATTTCTACTTAATTCTTTATAACCCCACTTTTCCTTCTTTAAACATTTTCCGCTTTTAGTTTTACCACGCATTATACCCTTTGCTTTCGAGGAAGGTCCAGCTCAGACGGGCCAATATCTAACTTTGCATTGCTCGGTGCCTACTGGCGACTTGCCGCTCGTCATTGAATGGAAACTAAATGGTGTCCTTGTTAGTGAGACCATGGGTGTTTCCACAATGACAGTGGGTCGTCGCAGCAGCGTACTGACCATTGAATCCGTGGATCATCAACATGCTGGAAATTTCACTTGTAATGCTAGCAATCGTGCCGGCGTGCAGAGTTATTCAACCGAATTGAATGTTTATGGTTAGCAAGTGCAGAAAAATATGAAAAACTATTACTAAATGCGAAATATATATTTTTTTAAACAACTAACATATGTGACCCGGTCTATGAAAAGGTGGCTTATGACTCAAAAAAAAAAAAGAAGAGCACAAACGTCCTGAGGAAATGCATGGTTTATCTTTAATAGCTGTTTCTCGAAATTTCTTTTTTGAGTCATAAGCCACCTTTTCATAGAACGGGCCACATATATTGTTTTGGCCGTGTACTAACTTAGATGTGCTCTGTAGTTTGATGCGTAGATTATATAAAACTTATAGGATTTTGCTAGCTGCTCTATTTTTCTCTTTCCGGCACAGTATATCTACTCTAAGCACTTCCTAGTGAAACATTGTATCTTTTTCTTTCTGTTTGCAAAAGGCTTTTCTAGGAAAATATTATAGCGCTGATGCATGTTGAGCATAACTGAAAAGCACAAAAAAATTTGGCAATGCCGCACTATTTTAAATACTAATACTTTTCAAAATTAAGAGTTGTGCAAATAAATTATTTATTTACAAATTTTGTTAAAGTGTGCAGATTTTACTTAGTCCTCCTGTCACCGTGAGATGTTCAAACCACTAGTTCAAACCCAAGTAGCTATCTAAAGCCGTTTTGATGCCATGTAACTCGTCTAAAAACCTACGGAATGTTACGGTCAATGTATTACAACCTGCCAGAGATGTTGATAAAATTAAGAATGTTCGGGATTGCTATCACAGATAAACCTCTGAGGTCTTCTAGAAACGGAGTCCCAAGGAATCTTAGTCGGGCTCTAGCTAGAGCCGGGCATTTACACATAAAGTGTTCTACTGTCTCCCTGGCATTTGAATCTTTGCAGCTTCTGCAGTAGTCATTATACGGAATGCCCATCTTTTCCGCATGCGGACCTACTGGCCAATTACCGGTGCAGGCTGCTATCAGTTTGCATGTGTTGGCCCTGGATTTGTTCAGAAGACTTCTCGTCCTCTTTCCATCATAGTTTGGCCAAATGGATTTTGATATTGCACAGGTGGTTATTCCACTTTATTTGTGCATTCTTCAAGTAGAAGCTTTGGATATTCCCCTTGGCTACTGCAAAGGGTATGCCTACTTCGACACTCGTTATTTCCTCGTTCATCTCCGATGAGCATCTAGCTACCCTCTATCCCCCTATGACCCGGGACCCAGATAACGCATAGTTCTAGATTGGTGGATAACTGGGATATGAGTCGCTTACAAGCCCACACTAATTTTGAGTTAATCTATGGCGAGGAAAGCGCTTTTATCGCTGCTTGGCTATCCGACAGGATGCAAACTTTACCAGCTACATTCAAGCCCTCCAGTGGTTTGCAGGCTTGCCAAATCGCGAGGATTTCTGCTTGAAACACGCTGCAGTGCGATGGGAGTCTGAATGATGCAGACAAATCTAAGGACTCAGAGTCGACTCCGGCCCCCACTCCCGATTCCATCTTGGAGCCGTCAGTGTAGATTTGGATGTCGTCGACGCTTATGCCCGGGTTTCTCTTCCACTCTTTCCTGCTTGGAATGGCGGTATTACAACCGTACTCAAACTTCAGTTTGCGAGGGTAGTAATCTGTCTCGGTACTAACTACATGTACCATGTCAATCCGAGGATTGACGAGCCATCCTCACCCAGCTCCGCCAGGTTGAGCTCCCCCAGGAGTTTGTTGGCTTCGTCAATCTCCTCCTAGAGTGCCCCCCAGGGACTCGTTGCTGATCAGCAGCAGCACTAGTAGTGGACAAAATTTACCTACTTAACTGACGCTTAACCATTTAAACGTTTATGGCCATCCAACAAGACTAGCCAGTCACTTCCTCGCTATGCCAACTGACGCCAGTTGGTCTCACCAAGGGAATTTAAATTTTTTCACCTGGTCCTTCGAGAGGAGTGGGGGTCGCCCTATTATTTTCTGTCATAGGCGGTGGAAGAAATTTACTGAAAATATTTTCATGTTATGCGTTTGCAACATTTATGATGTTGAGATATTTTTTGCATTCGAAGCAAAATCTTTGAATAAGTTTAGGTTTTAAATTTTAGCAATCCTCTTATGGCTGCCAATAAAATTTGTTGTTTTTGCTATATAAATCCTAAATGCAACACTGAGGAGTTTAAGTATTTTCGACATTTTTCCAACCTATCTTGTCAGCTTATTTATTTTCTACATTACAAGGCTTGCTAATTTGAAATGCCCGCTCCATTTCTATATTTTGTTATCCAAAAATATTGCACACAGTTGTGGTTTGAAATCAATTTGATGACTAAGGCATAGACATTAAGATGGACGCGAATTTACGTAAACGCCTCGGTCGCATTGCTTCACTTTGACAGCGACTAAAGCGTTTATGTAAATTCGCCTTAACAATCGACCTTATGCCGGAGTAACATAGAACGGTTTTTTGCGTTGTTTTACATAACAGATAGGTTTAATGTATGGCCGGACTTAAATTTGTCTACACAAAGTTTGTGGAATATAAATGGAACAAAAAGTTAATTAAGTCGGAGCGAAGCAACGAGTAAAATTTTTATGTAAATATGGCATGAAGGAGGCAATACATATTGTGGCGAATATAAGCAGTTCCGACACACCGCTAGTAAATAAAGACTGCATATGTACACAGCAGTTAAGAGCGTAGACGAGATTACATACAAAGCAACAAAGAGCGCATATGAGACTAGATAAACTATATTCATGCGCATACGGCAACAGTGAATGTGAGATGCAGAAATATGAGAGAAGTAAATAAGCAACTAATCGAGAAGGATGCTTGCGAAAAGTCTATACCCTGTGGGAAATCGACGAACGGGGCCAATGGGAGTATATAAGCATCGCAGTTTTGGAGATATCAATTAGTTTGATTTTAACATGTTGAAAGTTAAGTACGCGCATCATATAAATTGTGAAGTTGTACTACCATAGATAGCATCAATAAATACTTGACGCGATTTACCTCAGGGGACATTTTGTGTGAAAGGCGGATCAGGCTACCATCACACAACTGCGGCTTGCTGTTCATATCTGTCATTACTCAATACAACGAGCAACAGCAATCTACTCCATTACTTTTGATATCACTTCGAAAAAAGTAATTACACCAAATGTTTTCACATGGCACTATTTTGGTGCTAAATTTGAAAGTACACCAAACTTAGTTTTGATACTACTCTGAAAAGTGTTAGCACTGCACTATTTTTTTGGGTATACTTAAATATATCATATGAAATTGGGGCCAATAGTAGTTTTCGACACGATGAGTCCGTGTAGACCGGCACTGAAAATTTGGGTACTCCACATTTACAAGTCAAGCAGCTTTTACTTTTAATTTTTTTAAGGATTCATAGAAGATTATTTAACAGAGAGTTTTAAATTGAATTCATGTAGTTGTTATATTCTAGAAATCCATACAAATACAATTTTAAAATTAAAAATATAATTTTATTCTTTTATTAAGTACTGCCCAAAATCGCGCCTTTTACATCTGGCGCAGATGCTTTCTTCCCCGGCGACTATTGCACACTACAATGCTCTATTATACACGGCGATCATACACTCTTAGTTTATTGGTATTATAACGGTTTGCCGTTAAATGAGAGCTATGCACAGCAACGGGGTATAACAATTTCCAAAATGGGTTCACGCAGCTCCGCTTTGACCATTGAGTCTATAGAAGGTGGCCATGCGGGAAAATATACCTGTTTTGGGAAAAATGCAGCAGGCGTAACAAATTACACTGCCACAATAATTGTGAATGGTACAAGGGGAAATCAAACACCAATATTTAATTTCAAATAGTTTGTAGTAGATTTTTAATAAATATTTTTGGTTGGTAATTTTTTTATTCTTATCTTTATTTATGTACTTGAAACCGCCTGGCCTCTAATATGTTCTCCATGATTTACCAACGGAAACAAAAATGTGCGAAACTGACATACGTTTCTAAATCTTCAATAACGCATCCATTCCCATCACATTTCTCGCTTCCTTCATTCTTTCCTTTTCCTCTATCCATCATCAGTGCCACCAAAGCTTGCACCACTACCTACCAACGCCGACTCACCACTCTATGTTGGCGATTATTTTCAACTCACATGCGCAGTGGTGCATGGTGATGCACCCTTCAATATAACCTGGTATTACAATGACGAACCGGCTCAATTAATCGATGGCATAATGATTTTAATGCATAGCAAACGTAGTAGTTCACTTAATATCGAAAGTATTAGCGGTGAACATGCTGGAAAATACACTTGCATGGGTGCGAATCAAGCGGGATATACAACGGTATCGACGAATCTGAGTGTAAAGGGTTAGTGTGCTAGACGAGCTATATATTACAAAAACAAATATAGTTTTAGTGCAAACATAATTTCTAAAGGCTTTGGGCTTACTTCATTCGTTTGTGGAATGGCTTGGCTAAGCGTTTTTAACATCTTATGTTTTTAAATTTATTTAGTAAGATGCGTCTTTTAAAATAGTACTCATAGCATATTTTCGGGTGCTGTTTCTGTGTGTGTGCTGCTGGCATTGGCATTGTTATTAGCTTAGAGTTTTTACTGGTATTTTGTCCCTGAAATCATGTTTGGTATTGAGATGCGGACTCGAAATCAATTTTAATTGTTTTCATATCGAAAGAATATGTGTAGACATGTTTTATGTGAATATCAAAATTGTGCAACACGTTAATGATTGCCTAAAAGTATGCAAAGTGGTATGTATCTGAAATTAAAAGTATTTTAAGAACGACTATGTAGCCTTTTCCTCACATATCTTACCAAATATTGTTTTTAGACAAACCGGTTTTGGAAATGTTCCACATCCAGTGCTCGAAAGAAATGTCAACTGTCAAGCGATGTTGTATAATCGTTGGTGGGAATTAAGGAACATTTTAAGAGCTCTCAAAATGTTACAGGCTATACTTAAAAAAATATAAAAATGCATACGTTCAATTAACCAATACAGTTGCATACTTTTAGGCCTAAGCCACTTTCAAGTTTTATTTTCCTCTTACACATATTTCATACAATTTGCACATCCGGACTACGTATAGATATGTAAACTGTACATTTATTGTGTCCCTGTATATAGAACTTCCTCAACTTGAACAATTTCACTTCAATGCAAACGGTGTATATGGTGGCCAGGCTGTGCGTGTTATGTGCATGGTAACCTCTGGTGATTTACCTATCGACATACACTGGCTTAAAGATGGTCAACCTCTGCTGCGTTCCATTTTTAATAAAATCGATGAATATACATTGATATTATCGTTGCGTCAAACAACTATCAGTGATTCGGGAAATTATACTTGCGTTGCGCGCAATGCAGCGGGTGAAGCGCGCCGTTGGTCGGTGCTGAAAGTGAAGGGTGAGAGCGATACAAAGTGATGTAAAGCATGTGGAACTTTGAGTTATACAATTTTTTTTTTTTTATTTAAATGCAATAATTTTGTGTTTTTTCGGCGTGTTATTTACAATCCCGTGCGAATTTGGGTAACGAAAGACTTAGGAAGCGAACTTTTTTATTTTTATTTTTTTTTGTTACAGCAAGGTCTAATTTATAAAGTTTTCGTGTTCTGTTTATTTAAAACTTTCGAAAAAATTATCAATACAAAAAAGTTTAAATACATAATTCAATTACAACTTCAATAAACTATAATCATCATTTTTATTTGCATTTTTTAATTTTGTACTTATCATATTACAATATTTTATGAAAAAAAAAAAATACCTAAATTATTCATACAAATTAAATTTTCAATATTATGTAAAACATTGTTCAAATAAAAAAAATTCATATTTTTTTTTTGCAAAATTTTCTCATCTTATACATATATATTTATTTATTCTTCACCTCTCAAAGAAACTCCTTCTCTTGCAACACTTTCCATATCGGAAACTCCATGTCATATGGGCGACTATGTACAGTTGTCTTGTATTGCCAGCAAAGGTGATTTGCCCATTTTATTTGATTGGTATTTAAACGAGGAGCCTGTTGGCAGTGATTTGGTCACTTTGGCTAGTGTGGGTGGGCAGACAAGCCTCTTGCTAATCAATAATGTGACTTCGCGGCATGCGGGTCTGTATATGTGTGAGGCGTTCAATGCAGCGGGCAGCGCAAATAAGACAGCGATGCTAGCGGTGAATGGTAGGGAAAAAGAACTCGGCTGTAAAAAAGTGCAAATATTTTTTAATTGAATTTTTTTGCAATTTCTAAATTTTATTAAAATCTAACTCTTACTGTGAAATAGAAAAAAATTGTTAAAAAAATAAAAAAAAATAAATTTATAAAATTAATTTTTTCTTATATATAAAAAAAAAAGTATTGTAAAGCACAATTGTGTTAACTTAGATATTAGAAAAAATTAAAAAAAATATTTCCAAGAGGTGTAAGCATTTTTTGATGGAAATTTTTTATCGTCTAAGCATTTTTTACAGCAGAGCTTTTAAGCTCGTACCTGCAGATTATGCGGCGTATATTACTTAAGAAATATTCAGGGCACACTTTTTCGCCTAATATATTTCATCTTGATTTTGTATTTTTAATTTTCTTTCGAAATTTTTTTAAATGAGATTTACATTATTTTCAGCAATTTTTTTCATTTAGCATTGTTTCAAGCTTTTCAGCCTCCATTTTTTCTTAAAAGCCTGTGTAAAATTTTTTTTGTAGATAAAGCTACAATTTGTAGTGTAACTCTGTAACCTCTTAACAGCAATTTTTTTGAGTGTTTCAACCTCTTAAGAATGGTCAAAGTCATTAGTGTGAGATACGAGAGTGAGCGGGTAAAATAAACGAATTGCATCACTGGTATACAGCTTTCAAAATATTTTGGTCTGTGTTTATTCGCTCAAAGAACCTACAAAAATGGGTTTTAAGGTAGGAGGAAGTACAAATTTTTTTGGTATCAAAAAGCGTATAGAAAAGCGAAAAATTTTCATCGAACAATTTGATATCTTTTTATAATTGAAAATTTTTGAAAACATCTCGCACTTTCAGCTTTGTAAATACAATTTAGCTTTTTATGACAAATTCATGAAAAAAAAAGTTTTGTAAAAAAAACTTTGATACAAGCACGAAAAATGTTAATTATTTTTTAACATGAATGTTGTGCATTTTTTTTCAATATTGGCTTTGGCTAAAATTTGTAATATTTTATAAAAATTGTATATGCACCATTCATCAGCAACTTATGTATTTAAAAAAATAAAATAAAATAAAAATGGCAAAACAGCTCAAATTCGCAAACGCAAAATAATATCACTTGAAGCTCATTCACTTCATACATATTCAGAATACAAATTCAGCACCACACGTACATACGCACAATAGCACTTAAGCACACCTTCAGGTGCACCACAAATAATAAACACTCTTAACTAAAAAACAGCTACATCAACACCAAAAAAGCCAATAATTTTTAAAAATGGCCGTGAATATATAAAACACTAAGCGAAAACACTGTGCAACACTGGGTATAAAAAATGTAAAAAAATTATTTTTTTAATTGGATTTATTTGTTTGCTTTTGTTTAATGCTTAAATACAACTTTAAATGCAACATTTTTGTGTGTATTTTTTTGAAATGCGCGCAAAAAAATAGTTTTAATTGTAAAATTAGCTACTATTCCAGAAAAAAATTTGGATTGATTAAGAAAATGTTTTTTTAAATTTGTGTACTGAATTTTCCGCACGAATAAAGATTGATAAAAAAAAAATTAAACATTTGTCACAGGCTCAATTTAAAGGCAATTAAAACAAATTTTGTAAATGTGTGCAGCAAACAAAAAAAAAAAAATCAGCAAGAAAACAAATCTTTCCCGCTTTCGAACGTTCCTCTATGTATATACATACATTCAATATCACATTAACGCGTAACAACACTTTTAAAAATTTAATACTAAAAAGAAACTAATTACAAATAACATAACATAGAATTACTCTAACATTGCAACCTAAGTATTCGCTAACAGAATCACTCGGTGCTCTCTTAACATCTGGATTTACACATTTGTAAAGCAAAAGATCACGATTGTAAATTTTCCACGACTGTTAATAGCAAATTTGCTTCGTGTTAGTTTTTATCGTGGTATGACCTAAATGTATGTAAAAAAAAACGGTCAAGAACAGCTTCTCAACATATTTCTAACAGCTGTGTGCAAAATGTGCTCTACATACACCCCAACACAGCTTCTCTCCCGATACGCGCTCATCCATCTGTTCACAAACTCGGTGCCTTCCACTTTCGCATTTCCCAAGCAATCCATTATTTACCAACCGCATCCTACAAAATATCCTCTCTTTAATTAACTTTGAGTTAGATTGCAATTTATAATTTTTGTATATAAACGAAGTGCAATGTTAATTGATGCTGTAATGTTCAAAAAAGTTAAAAAAATATTTTTTAAATTTAAACAAATTAATAAATTGTGAAAAAAACTCTAGATTTCGTAAAAAATTAAAAGTTTTTTCAATAACAGCATCACTTAACATCTCGTTTACGCATGCGCTGTATAAATTTTCATACTTTCATTTCGATTAAAGTTTCATTTCAATTAATCCATAAACATTTTGTTGTCCTTTACGCTTTCGGTTTGTAAAAAGTAGCTTGACGCTTTGTTTGTTGTTGTAAAATAACTTTTTATTTGTATAATTTGTAAGCGTTTAACTTGCAGAAAATTTTGATGTTTTTGGTAAGAAATAAATGAGTAAGAAAATCAGGTGAAATATTTGGAAGTAGAAAATTGAGTATCTATATAAAAATAGGCAAGTTGGGGGTTTTTACGGCTAAACTATAATTCTAAGGTACAAACAGCTATATATGTATCGATAGATCTTCTCAAGTGCAAGCCGTTAAAAAATTTAAAAAAAAGTTAACTATAGCGCTAAGAATTAATTTAAAAATTGTACCACTACCAATGACACGCATTTAATTAAATAAAATCCCTGCAAAAAATTGTGCGATTAATCCCTAAGGAGAGCGGTCTGAGATTGATCTCTTTTGTCCACATTGGGCTATAATGATCCCCTCTAGTCCCTTTGGGGTATATTTGGCATCAGTCAGTTTGAAATTTATGAAACTGAAATTTGAAAAAAAAGAAAAATATATAAACAACAACGAAATGAATAAAATAAAAAGATTAAATATGATTGAATATAATTAATTAAGAAAAATGCGGAGCTCCGTAAGAATTCTCGTACGAGTAGAAAGAGGACTTATCCGACAGTACCCATAGGCGAGCAAAGAGAATCTGTCCGACAGTACCCGCAGGGGTACAAGGAGGGCGTGTCTAACTCTACCCATAAGGGCATAACGGAGAGTAGGAAAAGGATCTGTCCGACAATACCCGTAGGGGTACAAAGAGGGCGTTGTCGAACAGTACCCAAAGGGATACAAAGAGGAAGTGTCGAACAATACAAAAAGGATCTGTCCGACAGTACCCGTTCAGGCATAAACAGTTACAATTGGTCTCTCCATAGGACATGCTCAAACAAAAGGGAACACTCCAAACCATATAAAGAGATCAGAACTGTCTATAGTCGCATATTCCTTTGCGACTCATCCCGGATTCACCCTAGACTAATCGCATTTTTTAGAATGTGTAGAATAGTTTAAACTATGAGAATGCTTACACTCACACTACGAACGCAATACGTGTTTGATGTTGTTGTTCAGAAAATTAGCACGCCTCATGCAAACGAACTCACATTTGATCTCCAAGCAAATGAACGAATAACGTGTACATAGTTGTTTTGTTGAAGTTATAGACCAAGAATCAGCAAATATGTATGAGCAAGGCCGGGTTTTCAGTAGTTGGTTAAGCTAAGCTTAAACTAAGCTTGCTTAAACTCTAGTCAAATTTAAACTCCAGTTAAACTACTGAGCAGTTTTTCAGTCACAGTTTAAGGTCGCCTTTGCGGTTGGCTTTTTTGTAGGGCAACATTGTTTTTTATTATCTAGATGATTTACAGATACGGCAACAGCTGGATTTTATTTACCCAACAAACACCGACAAAAAATTCTCCAGCGAAATATATATTTAGTTCCAGAGCTGTTACCCAACATCATGCTCTAATTATTCTTAATTCAAATAGCTCTCGACTTGATCTACTTCATTCTCCAATCACTATCCAACCTCTGAGAAATTATGTAAAATGTATACTTCTCGAGTTCATCTCCAACGTCATTCTCAAAATATTTTCCGACCTTTGAGAGATTTTGAGAAATGTACAGTTTTCAAATGAATATCCAACATATTGTGACGAATACTAGCAACACTAAGGGATACTATCATCTCTAAGCCGATACTGAGCAGTGACTTGTATGCACATAACCAAATTAATCATTATGTCTACACATATGTCCATACAAGCAGCGGAGAGCAACGCACAAATACACACATATATCTGAGATACTCTCAAAAGTAGGCAGTTATTTGTGCAAGTATCACTCACATATACACGCGCATATCAGAAGATATACACGTGCATCTGTAGTTATAATTTTATAGCTGGTAACTAAGTAAATTCTAGAAACGCCTAGAAGTATGGAACGAGGAAATCGAAGAGTATAAAAGAGCGCAATCTGAGCAATCATAGACTCAGTTTGATTTAAGCACGCTATCTGTCGAGAAGTGTAGTGTTATTGTGAAGTACTTGAATAAAGGCCATTTTGCATTGTTTAATAGTGGTTAATGGTTTATTCAACAGTTTAGTGATTCGAACGTTAGTAGAAGGTTGCAAATAAGAGGAATTTCAGTACATTGGATATCAAGTTGAGATGGGTTGAAAAAAAATCTTCTCCGAGGTGGTACCACCAATGCCAACAGCTGTTATTTGTGGAAAAAAACACCTGCTGCATAGCAGTAAAGAAACGCTATTAATTTGAAATAAGTTATACATATTTTATTTTATTTTCGTGAAAATACTGTAGCATTGGAGTCTTACATTTGATATATATATATACAAGTTGGGAACTGTCTTTTCTTCAACTTAAGTATTTTTTGCTTTTAAAAAAATTTCCTTTTTTGCTGAGAATGTTATGAGTCTCAAGTTGAGTCAGTATTTCGAAACAACTTATGAGATTTTAGAAGTATGCCTAGTTATCAACATGAGCTCTAATGGTGCTCAAGCCCAAATACTTGTTGGGTATAACTATTCGACGCCACTTCGAACGAACGCAAATAACTGATAGGTTAACTAGAGTTTAACCCTACCAGATCGGCCGCTTAAGCTCAGCTTAAACTTCTGTTAAAATATACTGAAAAACTGCACAATAAGTGTAAGCGTAGCTTAACCGACAAACTGAGTTGAACTTGTACTAAAAACCAGGGACTAAATGTGAAATTTTTTATGTATTCCGAGGATTAGCTAATGGAAGGATTGTCAAGGATAAGAACCCAAGAATAAGCCAATATTGCTATAAAATGGAATATCACTGATCAAACATTTTTGAGCTGAGGGTATCTGCGTAAACAATTTTGACAAATTTGTGCGTGTAATGTCCTTGATTTCAGCAGCACCAAGCTCGACTACACAGTAGATTAAGTGATTGTCCAGATATTCCATACGTGTCCTGGCCAGAGAAGGGCATCTGTAAAGGAGGTCCATAATACATTCCATCTCCTCTCCCACATGGGTTTCAGTGCTAATTTGACATTGGCTTTCTCCTTGAATGCAGACATGCGCACAGTAATTCTACAAGACAAGAAGAAGTGCGAGTAACTTACCAGAGAAAAAATTTTTCTAAAGTGTTCGAAACAAATCTAAAACCAAGAACATCGGTTGACGAAAGTATGTAAGTAAGAAATAACAACCCATTAAGCTGCGATAGGAAAATAACTTAGTGACTTACTGTACTTTACAGAATATAATCTCAATACGCCTTTTTCCATATTAGTTCATTAAATACTCTTGAAATAAAATAAAACAATTTCAAATTCGTCCGAAAGGATGGAGTTATTCTATGAAATAGGGGTTTTCACATTGGTTGTTAAACAAACTTCTGGTAACACTATGGACTCATTCTGTCCATGTGAGGTCTTCACGGAGCTGCTAGTTCAACCTAACCTCACCTATCCTTCAAAAATAAATATTTAAAGGTTTTTAAGATGCAAGTGTCTTTAAAATGTTAGGCATTGTGGATAAGGCAAGGGTGATAACTTCTGCATAGACGTCAAAATTACAAATAGAACCGATCACCCGATTTTTAATTGACTATCGTAGTATCATTCTGTATCTCTTTCTATCACCCGCTGAAGATAGCTGGCCCTATGCGCCGCCATATTGAACAGCCTGTCAAAACGCTAAAAAGTAGCCATCTTGAACATCCTGCCGGGCAGTTGACAGATAAGATACCTATCACACTTGTTTTATCCACAATGATGTGAGGACAAATTTAATGAGTTTAACCAATGAAAATATTAGCTATACTTCTTATGAGAGATGGTGGATAAGTGTAGTGAGTGAAATGTATCGAGAATCGATAGCTGTTGCCAGACATTTGCAAGTATTAGGCTATGTTCACATATAGGTTTTGATTATTGAATTATCAAGATTGGATCAAGTAGCTCTTCTTAATTAAACGAAGTACTCGAATATGTAATATATAATAACTAAAATAGTTATATGGATGAAATAGAAAAAAGACATGTGAATAGTTTATAGGATTAGCCAAAATTTTTTTTAAAACACCAAACATCAAAATTTTCGTAAGTACATTAAGTTGAAGTGAAATGGTAAATAAAATAAATTTAAAAAAATTGAAATAAAAAAAAATTACATGAAACTAAATTTTGTAAATTTTAAACTCTTTTTAACAAAAAAAAAAAACAACCACCACTTCACTTCAACTTCGTTGTCCGTCTGTCCGCTTCAAAAGTGCTACTTATCTCTTCCGCATGCTTTCTAAATGTTTTCTCAACTAAGAAACGTAACAAAATTTACTAATATATTATTCTTTTATTCATTCTTCATAAAATCTACCTCGCCTTGGTGCGATTCATCAACAACAGTGCCACCCAGATGGATACTTGAACCCACAGATAAGGCTTTCGCACAAGGTTCCGATGCCAAGGTTGAATGCAAAGCTGATGGCTTCCCCAAACCACAAGTGACATGGAAGAAAGCAGTTGGTTAGTAAAAGAAAATGTAGAAAAACAAGCATAAAATAATTGATAAACAAAAAAACCAATACTTAATAATAATAATGGTGTTCTATATTTGCTTTGTTTCAAACAGGCGACAGTCCCGGCGAATACAAGGATCTGAAGAAAAACGATAATATTCGTGTTGAAGAAGGCACACTTCATATTGACAATATTCAAAAGACAAACGAAGGCTATTATCTTTGTGAGGCTATAAATGGCATAGGCTCTGGACTTTCAGCTGTGATTATGATTAGTGTGCAAGCACCACCCGAATTCACTGAGAAATTGCGCAATCAGACTGCACGCCGTGGTGAACCTGCTGTCTTGCAATGTGAAGCTAAAGGCGAAAAACCTATTGGCATTCTGTGGAATATGAATAATGTACGTTTAGATCCTAAAAATGATAACCGTTATACCATACGCGAAGAGATTCTTTCAACCGGCGTAATGTCTAGTCTGTCAATAAAACGCACTGAACGTTCTGATTCTGCACTCTTCACATGCTTGGCCACAAATGCTTTTGGTTCAGATGATGCTAGCATTAATATGATTATTCAAGAGGTACCTGAAATGCCTTATGCTTTGAAAGTTTTGGATAAATCTGGACGTTCTGTGCAATTGAGTTGGGCACAACCCTACGATGGAAATTCACCATTGATTCGTTATATTATTGAATTTAAACGTTCGCGCGCATCTTGGGATGAAGTGGATCGTGTTATGGTGCCTGGAGACACAACTGAAGCGCAAGTACAGAAATTAAGTCCCGCCACCACATATAATATACGCATAGTTGCGGAGAATGCAATTGGTACCTCGCAAACATCGGAAGCTGTTACAATCATTACCGCTGAAGAGGCACCTTCTGGTAAACCACAAAATATCAAAGTTGATCCTGTGAATCAGACAACATTGCGCGTCACTTGGAAACCACCAGCACGTTCTGAATGGAATGGTGAAATATTGGGCTACTATGTTGGCTATAAACTATCGAATACTAACTCTTCATACGTTTTTGAGACTGTTAACTTTTTGACTGAAGAAGGCAAGGAACATAGCTTGGAATTGAATAATTTACGCGTTTATACTCAATATTCGGTGGTGATACAAGCTTTCAATAAGATTGGTGCTGGTCCATTGAGCGATGAGGAGAAACAATTCACTGCCGAAGGTACACCAAGCCAACCACCAAGTGACACTTCTTGCACCACATTAACCTCGCAAACAATACGTGTAAGCTGGGTGAGTCCACCACTCGAATCTGCTAATGGCGTAATCAAGACCTACAAAGTTGTATATGCACCCAGCGATGAGTGGTATGGTGAGTATCGATGGTGAATAAAAATTGTGTAGATTTGTTAAAAGAAAATTGGATAGATTTAAAATTATTGTAAAGTAAAGGCGTCTGCCGTGGTGTGATGGTAGCGTTCTCCACTATTTACACGATGATCCTGGGTTCACGCCTCGGACAAAGCAACATCAAAGTTTTAAAAACAAGTTTTTCAATTACAAGAAAAATTTCCTAAGCGGGGTAGCCCCTCGACAGTGTTTGGCAAGCACTCCGAGTGTATTTCTGCCATGAAAAGATCTCAGTGAAAACTCATCCGCTTTGCAGATGCCGCTCGGAGTCGGCATAGCACAAGTAGGTCCCGTCCCGCCAATTTGTAGGGAAAAAATTAAAAGAAGCACGCCTAAATTTGGAAGAGAGAGCTCGGCTCGGCTCGAAAGCTCCTCTTCGGAGGTTATCGTGCCTTATATTTATTTATTTATTTTAAAGTAAGGTTGAGCATTCCTTGGCATACTTAGATTCCTACGCCTCTATCGTTCGTTGTTAGGTCTGAAATAATTTCTTCCTTTACAGCTGCCATGCTGACATTTTCACTGGTTCGGGCACATGTAAAGCGGGCGTGGCTGTCAGTGTGACTTTGAAATTGAAATTTCATTGACCGCTAGAAACCTTTCTCTTGCACAGGTGGGGTGGTCCTTTGTGAACTAACCAACAAAGAAAACTAGACGCTTTCAAACATATTATGAGATCCGGCCATTTATAACTGAGTCGGCTAACCCCGTTTCTAGACTTCGACCTGGATGTTGAAGTAGATTAAACTTCGTCATACGTCCTGATGGTCCAATCCTGATGAAACTCCTAGTTTTCCCGGAATTCCATCAAAGGACTTTCATAACAATTTCTGGTGTGGGCCGGGTGTCGAGATTATTGTGGCGATATTGATCGGTTGGCAAAAAATTTCACAGGCAACAGTACAAAGCTTTACATACCGTAGGCCAAACTCTCAGTGTGCCTTTCTCTGACCCTCTTTTAGATAAACGGTCAGGTCAATTTCGGTTATGGGATGCAAGGCATCGGAAGCTTTCTTAGCCGTTAAAACAACAACGAGTCATTTTATGCGAAGGGAGAAGACTCTTCGGCCCACGACGTACCGAAAGTGGCGCCTTTTGATGGGTTCAAAAAATAAGTTGGAAGGTGACTTGAAATCCCATTTAGTTTCAAATTCTACGCAGTTATCGCTGGATGACTGGTATGATTTGCTACGGGCAAAATCCTCTTTAGAGATAGCCCCAAGGTGGACGACAGGATTTGAGCGGCCGTGCTCTGATAATAACATGTGTGCGAAATACATTGTAACGTTTGGTTTCGGAACTATACTTGAAAAAGGTGAAGCCCAAGTGCATCCACCTCATGTGATCCAAGTACATATGTAAGTGCTAGACCAGAAAAATTTTCAGGTTTATTCAAACAGTTGGAGCTCTGAACTCAAAGTGCGAGAATAGATATACATAAGTACAAGAGGGTAACCATCAAATATTTTTCTTTTATAATTATCCTATTTAAAGATGATACCAAACGACATTACAAGAAAACTGCCTCCTCGGACACCGTTTTACATGGACTTAAAAAATTCACCAACTACACAATTCAAGTACTAGCCACTACCGCTGGCGGCGATGGCGTACGTAGTGCACCAATTCACTGTCAAACTGAACCTGATGGTAAGGAACTTTTATAAGTTGGTAATTTGATAATTGAATGTGCAATGATATTTTGTCTCTTCCAGTTCCCGAAGCACCCACCGATGTGAAAGCCTTAGTCAAAGGACAAGCTGCTATACTTGTTTCATGGCGTCCACCAGCACAACCCAACGGTATCATACAACAATATACTGTCTACTCAAAGGTTGAAGGAGCTGAAGGTGAACCCAAAAGCCAAAAAATACCACACTATCAAATGAGCTATGAAGCTACTGAATTGGAAAAGAATAAGCCATATGAATTCTGGGTCACCGCTAGCACAAACATTGGCGAAGGACAACCCTCAAAGAGCATTATTGCTATGCCCAGCGACCAGGTGCCCGCTAAAATTGCTTCATTTGATGACACATTCACTGCCACCTTTAAGGAAGATGCCAAAATGCCCTGCTTAGCTGTAGGATCACCACAACCTGATATTACATGGAAGATTAAGGGTGTCGAATTTACTGGCAACGATCGTATGCGTGTATTACCTGATGGTTCGTTATTGATTAAATCGGTTAATCGTCAAGATGCTGGTGAATATTCATGTCATGCTGAGAATTCGATTGCAAAGGACTCGATTACACATAAATTGATTGTATTGGCTCCACCACAATCACCACAAGTATCATTATCGGCCACAACTACTGATTCGTTAACTGTTAAAGTGAAGCCACATGAGGGTGATACTGCACCATTGCATGGATATACATTGCACTATAAGCCGGGTAAGTATGGGAGTGGTGTTGTTGTTGTTGTAGTGGCGTTTCAGCCAGGTTTTAAGTGGGCATGGTTAAGGCTAAACAGAAAGTTAGCTATGTGGGATATATGCAGGACAAGCCCAAGTTTAATTTGTTATATCATTCAAAGCGAAGCTGTTCTGGAACGACTTACTGGCCCTTTCTGGAAACAGTTACGCTAAAATTATTTTTTGTTTTTTACTCAATCTCGCCAGAATGGCTGGGATGAGTTTGATGAAATTTATCACACAGATAACTATTGTCTTTTTTGCAAAAGGGGCCGCGGGTCCCATTTCCCTGGGAACAGTTACTTTTTAATTCTTATTAATTGTTTTTTTGTCTTAAAAATATGAACCTTTGCCATTTATATTAAGTAAACGAGTGGCATTCTTACCTCTACCCCAAACATTTTTTTTTTTCAATTCAATTGAAAAAGTGAGCAGAGCCACCCTCACCCCTCGGGGACTTTCTATGGATCAGAGGATGAGGATGCATTCTGGACTATTTCCGCGTCATATAGGGATTTCTTCGGCATAATCTGGACTATGTCGTGACCAATAATATATAATTTTGATATTGTTTTCGGGGTCGTTTTGATATTATTTCGGAATCTTTTTTGTGTGATCGTTTCGGGACTATCTTCCAATAATGCAGAGTTAATTGCGGAAACACTTAAATACTATTTCGCGATTGTAATCGGTGCTATTTTGGGATCGTTGCGGGACCATTTCTGGATGGTTTGCGAGTATCGCTTCATTGCTTTCGGAATCAAATTGGGGAGTTTCCGGGATAATTTCAAGGTTGATTTCGGGACCACATCAGAATTTATTCGAGATTGTTTTTTGATAATTTCGGTATCACCTCGAGAGTGTCTCGGGATCGTTACGCCATCTTTAATTTTCGATATAATTTCGGTATTAATATTTTTTGGGGTATTTTAACGAGATAAATTCGAAACTATTTTGGGATAATTTCTAGATTATTTTCGGGAATATCTTTATATTATTTAGGTATTGTTTTCGAGATCGTTGCGGGACTCACCGGATCATTTCTGCATTATTCTCGGGATCGTGCTGGGACTATTTTGGAATGATTTCTAAACTTTATTCAGGGTCTTCTCGTAAATATCTCTGAATAATTTAACGTTTTGGTTTCTTCGGGCAGACGAAGCAGCGGGTAAGGGCCAGTACTTTATATGAATAAGAAGATTTGCAACTGAAAGATAAATTTAAAAAAACACCTTAATGATTTACATGTATACATATTTTAAAAAATTTGCACTTTAATTAAATTTTATTTCATAGAATTTGGCGAATGGGAAACTGCTGAAGTATCAGTGGATGCGCAAAAATTCACCATTGAAAATTTGCTTTGCGGCTCACGTTATCAAGTCTATGCTACTGGTTTCAACAAGTAAGCCTATTTTGAATCTTTATGAATTAAAATTTAATTTTCTTTTCTTTTTCATTCCCCTAATAGCATCGGTGCGGGTGAAGCTTCAGACATACTCAATACACGCACTAAAGGTTACAAACCTAAATTGCCTGAGAAACAACGTTTCATTGAGGTTTCATCTAACTCGGTTTCATTACATTTCAAAGCATGGAAAGATGGCGGCTGTCCTATGTCTCATTTTGTTGTAGAAAACAAGAAGCGGTTGGTTGTTTTTTTTTTTTTAAACGGACAAAAAAAATTTCCACTTTCTCCTCTTGCTGCTAAACATCTAATTTATGCACTCTTTTTATCTTTATTTAGCGATCAAACGGAATGGAATCAAATATCGAATAATGTTAAGCCCGATAACAATTATGTTGTTTTGGATCTTGAGCCTGCTACATGGTATAATTTACGCATTACTGCTCATAATTCTGCTGGTTTCACTGTTGCCGAATATGATTTTGCCACATTGACTGTCACTGGAGGTATTTAAATTCAGTTTTCCAATTTGCTTTTGTACATAACAACTTTCATATACTTTTTGATTGCCTTTTACGAGTGCACATACATATGCACATTTGTATGTAAATGCATTGATGCATATGCTTGTATGTGTCCAGTGTACATATGTGCTATGTGAAAAATCATCATTTCATATAGGAATTTCGCATTGCTTTTGTACATAGAAATACAGTAGGAGTGGTGAAAATGCAGCAGAATTTGATTTTTTTACAATGAAATTAAAAATAAAATTAAAAAAAAAAAGAAAACAAACTTAAAACAGTGTTACTAAGTAGGCTTCTTGTAAAAAACATAATTTTTGGGAATACATTTCTGCATGGCGGAACCATACAAGGTGGCAGCACGGTGACATACCTACAAACATAAATAAAAGTTCCATGAACTTTGTTTTTGTAAATCGATGGACTAATATAAAAACCGTACAGCGCCGGAAGTTGATGTATCAAATCATATTAAAAAAGTAAAAATTAGCTATCACCGTGCTACCACCTTGTATAGTTCCGCCATGATTTCTTTTATAAATTTTAGTTAAAAATGTCTGGAACAAGTTTTTCTTATTTTCATATTTCTGTAGAAAGTTTCGGTATATTTTTGTTTTAAATTTTTTTTGAAAATACCTACTTTAAAATTTCTTTCATACATTTTTAGAAAACATTTCTGTAGTAAACTTTTGTGGATTTCAGTTATAAATTTTTTATTATATATTTCTGTTTTTGTTATAAGCTTCTCTAAACGATTGTATAAGTTTTTGCTTAGAAATTTCTATTATAAAGTTACAGGAGGCATTTCTTTTATGCACCTTTTTATACCTTTTAGTTATAAATGTCAGCTACAAATTATTGGTATAATTTGGGTATACATTTTTTCTATTGTATAATTTTGGTATAAATTTCTGTTATAACATTTTGTTATAAATTGTTTAATAAATATTTTCTAAATGGCATAAATTTCTGATTTTTTCTGTTATAGGTTCGTATATACTTATTTTGTATCGATAGTTTGCATGCACGTCTATAAAGTTTTGGTGAATTTCATTTACTACTTCGTTAAACAAATTTCAGTTATACATTTTCGGTATAAAATTCTCTTACAAAATGTTTGGTATAAATTTCTGTTGTACAATTTTGGTATGCATTTTTGATAGACATTTCTGTTAAAAGCTTTTGTTATAGACTGCAATTATACATTTTTATATATTATATTTCCTAAATGGTATAAACTTCTGATTTTTTATATGAACATCTATTGTAAAGTTTTGGTACATTTTATTTGTCCACTTTGTTAAACGTGTTTGTTACAAATTTGAGTTATACATTGTGGTATAAATTTCTGATACTTTTTTAGTACTAATGTCTTATTAATATTTTCTGTACAATTTTGTTAGACTTTTTCTATAAAATTTCGCATATACATTTTGGTAAACTTATATTAGTGATTTTCTACACTTTTTTGTACTTGTAAACTTCACTTTTTGACATAAAATTTTTATATTAAACTTTGGTATACATTTCTGTTTTCTTTGTATCCGTTTTCATATCATTTTTAATATACATTTGTGTTATAAAGTTTTGGTACACTTCTTTTATTCACTTTGTTAGACTTTTTTGGTACAAATTCAGTTATACATTTTTGGTATAAATTTGTTACAAATTTTTGGTATAAATTTCTGATACATTTTTGTACAAATAGCTGTTATTAAGTATTTTAATTCCTTTGTACAATTTTGTTTAACGTTTTCTACAAAATTTGTGTTATAAGTATCGCTAAAAAAGTTTATTTTATTGACCTTTGACTTCGTATAAATATTTTTCCATGTGCCGGAATGATGAGGAATTCTTAAGTGTTTTGTTTTTTTTTTTCATTATGTTTTGAACAATTTTACCCACTTTGGGCTTGTGTGGAATTAATATAACTTCATTCTCATATTTTGGTCTAATTTGACACCGAACTAAATCGGTTTTAAAAAAAATTTAATTAACATTTGTGTTATAAATTTTGGGTATACATTTTTTTCACATACTTTTGCAATTTTTTTTTAACATTTTTGTCATCATTTTAGTTTGGTATAAACTTTCGTAAACATTTTTGGTATAAATTTCTATAATTTATTGTTGGTAATATTTTTTCTGTGATATATTTTTAGTTCGTATTTTTGTTTTACATCTTAGTTAAAAATGATTGTAATAACCTTCTGCCAAAAATTTTTGGTATAAATTCTAATTGCAAATTTGGCATAAACTCTTATTTTCCTTTTTTTGGTGTATGCCAGCGATACACTTTTCGTATTAAAATATTTTCGCTTAAAATTTTTCGACATTTTTTGTCGCAATATTTGGTATAAGTTGTTAGTATGCACAATTTATATTATTCTATGCTTTTCGTGTAAATTACTATAACTAATTATTAGTAATATATTTTCTGTGATACATTTTGAAATCATATTTTAGTTTTACATCTTCGTTCAAAATTTTTGATATAAATTTCTTAACCATTTTGAAGTTTGAAATTCTGTAACATGTACACTGAAACTTTTTTAAATAAAAAAAATGTATTTTAAATGTTTAAAGAATTTTGATGGTCCCTTTAGTGAATAAATTTTGAATTCAAAATTTTCTCAGTGCTACAATATTTTTTAAAATTTTTTTGGTGTAAATTTGAATATCATACCGAAGTGTCTTGGCTTCATATGGAAGTGCTTTTTCTTTACACTTTCATATGAATCGAGTTTATATGTGAGAGCATATGGGAGTGCTGTGCAATTTTTTTTATATTTAAAGTGTGAATTTGTATCTGTGCCGAACAGGGCAAAAAAAAAAGTGCTACAAGTGTATAGGAGTTGAGCAGCTCTGCTCTGTAATATCGTTCTGCTAAAAAATTTTGGTATAAATTATGATTACGCATTTGGCATGAACCTTTATTTTCCTTTTTTTGGTGTACATCCATGGCATACATTTTTGGTGTAAAATTTATGTTAAACATTTTTCGTACATATTTATGGTCGAAATATTTGGTATACATTTTTAGTATCACACATTTTTTTTTCTTTTTTTGCATCTTTTTTAGAAAATTCCATTTGTTTCATTTTTCAATTCGTAAAATTTTTTGCAATTTCGCTTGGTTTTTAAATAACTTTTCGTCTTAAGTCTAACATTTGTTTTGATTTAAATAGTTTGGCTATAAAGCCTTCCGCGATTTACAACCAGATTGACTGAATTTTTGTATGTGTGCGTGTCGGGTATTTGACGCTTGTCCCGCGACTTTCAAATAAAAATCCATCAATCAACATTTGCATTGAGAAACCGTAGCGTTCGGACGTGAATATGTTGTCATCGGATGATGACTCTTTTTTACTTGCAACTACAGCAGTTTTATTAAATAATAAAAAAATTTATAAAAATTTCGTTAAATAACAATAAAAGCTTTACATTCCATAAAGCTGCTAAACATTGATAATTTTCAATAAATTTTAATATAAATTGCTGTTCTTCCGCGCACTTGTTCATTTTGAATGTCGACACAAACTAAATACAACACTGCGTTTTGTCAATCACACCCCGCGACTATCAAATAAGCTATCGTCAAATGAAAAAAACAAAAATTTTTGATTTTCATCAACGTGTAGCCGACAACAAATACGTGTGTCACGAAGCCACCCGATTGCACTAACACACACAAAATTCAGTCAATCTGGTTGTAAATCGCGGAAGGCTTTTAGTCAATCTTGTTTTCGCTGTTATAAAAGTATACATTTGAAATTAGTTTTTATTTTTAAAAGTTTAAATATTCTGAAGGGTAATTTAAGGTAAACAAATTTATTGAAAAAAATTTATTTGAAATGTATTTTCTCATGTAAGATGTTTTTTTTTTAATTTTTTTTATAAAAATATTACGCTCGAATTCAGAAGAGATATGCAAAATTTAAAAAAAAATATATATATATATATATCATACATCGTATTAAGTTTTTACGAATATAAATAATGGTAACATTGACACAAAAAAAAAATCTGCAGCATTTTCACCTTCAATGCAAATAACAAAAAGAGTTTGTTGTGGTTATAAACTGTAGATAAAAAACTGCTAGTTGATAAAAGCACCTGAATGATTTAAAAAAAAAACCTTGAGAAATGAGCCCAAAAATGCAAAGTTGAATTTAGTAAATTTTTGCTTTTTATGCCAAATTCTCATTAATTTTTATGCAATGTAAAATAAGATTTTAATTTTATATGAAAGCACTTTTGAATTCAAAAGCATACTTTTTAGATAAAATATTTTATGTTTGGCACACAAGTTTTTGCTTAAGCACCTTTAATTTTTGAATGCAAAACAGCGATGCTTAAAATTTAAGTTTTCAAATCCTAATTTTTTTTTATTTTAGAATTGTATTTCTTATGTTAAAATTTTGTTTGCAAGCATATCTCTTTTTATAATTTTTTTTTTGCATATCGATTTTTTTGTGTTATTGTAAATGCTTAAAAAATGTTTCGTTTAATCCAGTAATGCAATGTAGCAATAAGAAAAAACACCGAAAATATTGCGTTGTAACGAAATATTGCTCGTACTCGTAAATATGTCTAATTTTTTATTGCGTAAATGCAATTTGTTTTTATCCCCAATTCACCAAACGCCTGAAACCGCAAAAAAGTGTAAATTAGAAATTGTTGGAAAAAGCGTTTTGTTTTGTATAGAAAACCACAACCACTACCACCATTACACTAAAAGTGAAAGTATCATGCAGTAAATTAGTAAATCGATCGTAACACATTTAGTCCAGCATTTCTCTGCAGTAAGCATTGATTCATATATTTGATTATCGGTTGGACAGCTTTCATCTTAAATTTCCTTTATTTTTTTCCTAAACGTTATTTTTTGGGACTATCTAAAATTAAAATTTTTATTTTTTATGCATTGAAATAAGAATGATTAAAACGAAAACTATGTTGTTGTCTGTTAGTATTGCGCTCACAAAATAAATAAAAAATATATATTGATGATCCGTACAAAAAAAGTCCGTCCTACATATATGCATCCGATTTAACTCCCAGACTGTAAAAGTGTAAATAAATGTAAATGTATATGCCGGCATACACAAAATATGTGATTTGCCGTCTCAGTGTCACCCTGTATTTCGATAACACAAGTGCTACCGGGAAAGTAGGCAAGAAATCTTAATTTTCTAAAAAAGCATCCTCAATTGCAAATTTAGACGCCATAAACATGATTATTTTCGAAAATCTTCAATTTTTGGTTTGAAAATAATAGGGCGCCCAACGTTGGGCTATGGTCACAAATAATCTACGTCAGAAGTTTCCAAGCTAAAATTGTGAGAAATAGGGAATATTTGATAGAACTGAAGGAATGACTATAATTATCCGAAATTCATGCCTGAGTCACTGCTCTAACTAAGTTAGATTTAACTGGCCCATGTGGACCTAACATTCTACTGGACGAGTCCATAGTGCTACCAGAAGTTTGTTCCACTACCAAATTGAAAACCCCTATCAAAAACCAACCCATATGTTATAAAAGAACTCCGTCCTCTTGGGAAATACCAGAAGCCTTCTAGATCCCATGTTACTTGCTTCTTCTTGATCTGATAGCTGTGCCACTCCTAATGGCGAACTCAGAGCACGAGCATAAAACGTGCTCAATCTTTTCTTCCTCCATTCCGCATTTCCTACATCTGCTGTTTGTCAAGCTTCGAGGGATGCGCTCTTTTTTGCTAGCTCAACCGTTTTCACTGATGTGACTTATATGCAACAACAGGGTCGTTTGAGGTAGCTTTAGGGGAAGAATACCTCAGGATGTCGTATAGGTCGTGAAGGAAATTGTGTTAGGTTAGGTTGAGCGGAACCCGGTAGGTAAAGCGCACTTTGACATTCATTTACGTTAATGTACAATTGTAATACCACAAAAACCAACGAAATCGCTGTGAAATATTCGAAATCTTACCTCTAGTTGCAGCAAAAGCTCGACATCCATGCATGAAATGACTGCCTCTTATAGTACATTGAGACTTACCGCATGGACTTTCATTGGATAGTAACCAGTTAGAACGCCAATTCGTAAGGAAAAATTAGTCTAGGTTAACCCTATGATTTCGGTAGAGCGCCTGCCCTCCACTTCTAAAATCTCTACCTTGCGGCAGTGTCTACCCAGCATTTATTTAGCTGTCCCCACCCCAGCTGTATAAACGCAAATCTGGCAGAAATCTGAATCCCTTACAGCCCGTCTCGTCCGGTTCAATTGTACCCATTCGCGCGTAGAGATTTGCGTGACAATTAGACAGAAGTTTACTAATTTCAGACCTTCCCTTACAACTTCGGTCCATCTATAAACCAGTCAACTGGCAGTGGCCCCAGTTTAGTCTCTCCCCCCGCTGTACGATGGTTGGCGAGAGGCCTCAGCTGTTGTCGATGGTCTCTCTACAGCAGTACACGGCAGCCTACGCCTTCGTAGCACAATACTCTAATTGAGAGAGTCTCGAGAGGATTATCTCTTCGACATGATTCTATTCACCGTGTCCAGTTATCCAGGCAGATAAACCCAAACTAGAAGAGCCAGAACATCACCTTGTGGCGCACCTCATCCAAAACTTCCTCGACGATATTCCCGGGAGAGCACTTTGTTAATTCTCCATTCGATGTCTTGTTATGCATCCAAAGCAAGTTCCTTGTGACGAGCAATGTTTGATTGTCGATATTAGCCCCCAGAAATGCACTCCAGAATATATGAGTCTGTCATAAGCTCTGACGAAGAAATCATGAGAGACTGTTTGCCTGAGAACCAAAGCAGATACGTGAGAGCTCTTAGAAACCTTTGGAATGACGATGACTTCGGTAGAAAGCTTAATTTAAAGTAAGAGGTGTGAATTTTGCTCAGTCAGAAGCAAGAACCCCCAAGAAGAGGAGGTATTTTGCCATATGGTTTCGGAGATTAGGAGGGTTTGTACGAATAATAGCTCACACAACGAGCCAAATTGCGCCAAGTATTTTTTTTCATCTTCCCGAATTTAGCTTGGCATTCCTGATTTCGTCTTTCTAATACCCAAACCCACTTTGTACAGCACATTGTTCGAGGGTACTTTATTCCTTCTTACCTATTGAAGAGCCCTCTACTGCAAGCTCTAAGGTCGTCTAAACGCTTACCAAGGAGCCTCGATTTCCCCTACAAGTTTTCAAAAAGCAGAATTGTTGAAACGAGCTCTTTCTGACCAGGATGAAGTTTTCCACCAGAGTGTCTATGGCAGTTTTGAATAAGTTCAAACTTACGGTAGGCGCCACTGTTGCCCCAAAGTTCCTCCTTAACAAATAACTGAATATTTTGAGGATCAAACGATACCCTATTCACCAGCTCCCTTCAAACCTGGATTAGGTCCAAAATTTAGCGACGAAGCAAACGCTGGGTCTTTCCCTCATTTTTCTTACACATCTCTGGGGAGTATTATCGATTATGATGATGGTCCTTAGCCGGATATTGACCCGGTACCTTCCGGAAATTAGCATTTTCTAACCTTCTCGGTCTGTGGATTTTGGCCGCCTCTTACAACAGGCATAACTACCGCGGGATGATTCTTAGCCACTTAACCCTAGGGGGGTTTTGAGCTACATCAGATGCTAGGTGCACTTTCACGTCTGCACCTATTGCACATAGGTTCTTCTCCGTCCTGCTTTGGTGAAGATATCTTCCATCGATATGGTGCATGTGCGGCAGGTATTGGCCGTTTCTCCGAAAACGGGGAAGCCAGTTCTCAGCATTTACTAGAAAAATTTGATTATATTTATGAGGATATCCGGTTGGTATAACAGTTTTTATGAGAAATTGGTATTTTAGATATGCAGCCACATAACCACACCACAGATTAGAAGCTTCCTACTGGTTAAGAAGTTCGAAATATTGCTGCAATGGGTATGCCTATCGTAAAATGCGACTAAAATCCACAGAACCGAAGATTCGGGTGTTAAAAACAAAAGTGTTCCCATGCAGTGTTCCACAGCTAGTGCTAGTAGCGTTCATATCCGGCAAATGACTGCCCACATTCGCAACACTCTGACCATAGGGGAGTGTTTTTATTGTTAATAATGTCTCAGTTTCTACCAATCTTATGAAGACCTATTAGATTAGTGTTTCGAAATACAGCATTTGGTATTGATGATGCTAATGTCTGAGTTTCAAACTTCTCTTCCAAATTGCGTTGTGCTCCTTTTTAATTTTTCCTACAAATTGGCGGGACATGGCGACTGAACGGCATCTACGAGGCAGATGAGTTTTAGCTGAGAAGCTTCTCATGGCAGAAATACAATCGGAGTGTTTGCCAAATCATTGCCGTGGGGCGAACCCGCTTCGAAAAACTTGTTTCTAATTGAAAAAACTTGTTTCAAAATTTTTGATGTTGTCCTGCTCGGGGTTGAACCCAGAATCTTCGGTGTGGTAGGCGGAGCACGCACGCTATCATCACACCACGGCGGCCGCCAAAATATCAAAACAACCAAAGCCTCATAAATATAACAGCAACAACAAATAATGTTTTCAGTACTTAAACGGAATGAATCCAAGGCATTGCGTTGCTTACAACAACAATAACAAAAAATAATTTAGACAATTTAAAAACGGATAATTTTAATTTGTATTTATTTGAAATTATTTGTAATGTTTTTTTTATATTTACATATATTTAGCAAAAAGTCGAACTATCCATCCATCGTAAAATAACAAACCCCAGATCCCAGCAATAAACACATTTTACATCTTTTCATATAGAAACGCTTTTTATTATTTTTTTGTTTTGTTTTTTAGTTAGAAAAATATTTTCAGAACTCTTCATCGAAAAATAAATAAAATAATGAAAATATAAAATAAATCGAAGATAATATTTTTACCTGCAACAACCAAAGTGCTGCTTCTGCCACCATTTCCTACATACATAAACGCATATGAGTACCACAAAAAAAAAAATCATAACGCTTAAATTTAAATGAAAAGGAGTCAAAAAGCGCTGCGTCTCTCCGAGTTTATTTCGTTTTTCAATTTTAGCCTTTTTTATAACGATTTATATCAAATTCGAATTCGATTATACTTAAATTTTATAGTTATATTTAGTTTTACATACATACATATGTGTATTTTTTATTCATAAAATCATTACGTACATACATACATAAAGTCGTATTTTCATTTGAAAATTATGCAATCATAAAATAATTATGTAAATGTATAGCATTTTTGCCATAAAATTACATTCTGAACACTCGTAAGAAAAACAAATTAATAGTTTTTTGTAATAATACATGATATGTTAAATAATTATTTATTATAATCTATTTAATAAACTAATATCAAGGAATGTTGTTCGAGTTTGCAAAGTTGAAATTACATAGCCAATTTATATACGTTTAACGCCGTTATTTGCTTTAATATGAACTAGTTTTAATAAAATACATAATAAATTTTACAACTAGCGAAAGAATGGACGAAAACAAATTGCATTTAGTAACTAAGTACATTTTTATTGAAAAAATATTGCATTTACTAGTTTTAAAGAAAAATATATACATTAAAGTGAATTTTGATCGATATTAAGCAGTATTCGAATTTTCGAACATAATTTCGAAAATTCGAAGTTAAATAAAATGATTTGTTTGGAATTTTAATATTTTATACAAAATCTGAAGCTTAAGCATGCAAAAATCGAAAATAATCAATTAAGATCTTGTTTTTTTCATTTTGATATTTTCACAAAATACTTCTATGAATTTGGTAACTGAAACTATGCAAAACGTTCTCGAAAAAATTCGAAAATTTTTAGTTTAACAAAGTATAAATTAAAGGTGTCTCTAAACTCGCATTGACTTTTGCCAATTTTTTCACACCTGTATGGAGACAAATCTAAAACACTTCGGAAAAAAATTTAAAAAATCAATGTGAATTTCGAGAGACCCATAACATGTACTTTGTTATTATAAAATTGTTTGCGCTACAAAACTGCATACTGAAAAAAATTCAGAGAACTCTAAATAAAAACTTTGAAAACTTCGTCAAACTTTCGCAAATTTTGGTTTTTTCGAACACGTTTTTAGATTCGTTTGCATATTTTCAGTTATAAAAATCAGAGAAGTTTTTTCTGAAAATATCGAATATTTAAAAAGGGAGAATTTAATTAACAAAATTTTACTCACATTTTTCTGCTCGCTGCTATACGAATTAAAAAACATAAAACGATTTTAAAATTCACTTTTACTTTTACGCCGAAATTTGTAATATAGCAAATTTATTACTTCAAATGTAAACACAATTCCTTTCAAATATTCAAAACTGTTTAACTATCACATTTTGGTATATAAATAATGTGCGTGTTGTTTCGTTCAAGTACACACTTTCTATTTATACATATCGTGATAATTTCTTCGAATTCTACGTTACACATGTTAAATTCTTATTATTCAAATTTTTTTTCTAACTCAACGTAACCTGATCTTAGCTTACATAAGCAAAAATTTCGAATTCAACTTTTGTAGAGGTATTAAAATAAGTAGCTAAATTTTAAATAAATATATATTTGCAACAAGCGTACAAAAGTAATGTTCGAAATACATATGTCTTCATTTCGAAAAACGAAATAATCTACATTGTATTGACACAATTTGGTCTCTCTCTATCTCTGTCTGTCTGTCTCTCTCTTTCTCACTATTTCTCTCTCCCTCTCTCTCTTTATGTGTGTATGTACGTGTGCGTGCTTTTATGCGTGTACGTATGTTGTTGGTGTGGTTTTACAAAACTTTGGTTGTTACAGGAACAATCGCCCCTTCGCGTGAATTACCCGAACTAAGCGCTGAGGATACGATCCGCATCATACTTTCGAACTTAAATTTAGTTGTACCGGTGGTAGCTGCTCTGCTCGTAATTATCATAGCGATAATTGTTATTTGTATTCTACGTAGCAAAGGCAATCATCACAAAGGTATCTACACAGTATTTTATTAATCGAATTTCGTTTTTCGTTTTTTTTCTTTCTCTTTTTTTATACATTTTCTAATGCTCTTTGACAAAACTCGCGTATTGCGCTTAATTATAACTACGTCAAACAAAACAAACAAAATAACAATATTTTATTTTCAATATTAACTTTTGTGTTAAATCGTTAAACAAACTTTTGTATAAATGCATAATTTCCCTTCTATAAAATTAAAATACGTGAAACTAAATGTTTGCTTGTTATAAATATCGTTATGGAACATAAATATGTGATTTTCGAAAATTCGAAATTGTAATTTCGAAAATTCGAACATCGCCAATATGCATGCACTATTATTGTATTATACAAAAATATGCTTAAAAATATAAAAACAATCGGTTTCTATGTGAAAAAAATTAAATTTCGTGCAAAAAAAATCTATAATTCATACACACACACAAAACAGGCACCATTGCACCACTCGAAGATGGCCATGGTGCAGGCAATTTGAATACGCGCATACATTTGCCTGCTTGGATGCCTGAATGGCTGGATTTGAATTTTATGGTGCCTCTGATAGCCACAGTTATTGTGGTAGCGGTGGGTATACTTGTTGTGTGCGTGGCGCTTTCTAGACGCCGTGTGGATGACTTACGTGGCGGACAAAAGGATGTGTATTGTAGGTTTTGCATTTTACTATGCTGTAGCGTATATAGCAAAGAGCTTTCTAAATATTATATTATATAAAGCAGTTTTGTAACAAAGCGCAATAATAGTTAATCTCGCATTTTATGTATATTTACTAATAATCCTTATAGCAACATAATAAGTGGTCCGAAGTACTTAAAATTGTTTTTTAAAATTTCTGTTGTGCTATGAAATGTTCAAATGAAAATGAAATTTTTCAAATTATATTTTCGTGTGTAACTAATTATTGCGTTTTGCTACGAAGCTTCTCAAATATTATTAAATTGAAAATATTAATTTTCAAATTTTATTTCTGTTTTAAAAAATCAAAAAAAAAAAAAAAAAAAAAAATTGTTTAAAAAATATGAAAACCAAATTTACAAAATTTGGTACTTCGAATGATTTAGTCACTCCTGAATTAATAGCTTACATTAAATTCTAAATTGTAACTGTAAATACATATATTTATGTACATATATAAAAATTTCCGTGTTAAATGTTACTCCGTTGATTGTTGAAAAATATTATTCCTATTCTCAAATAATCGAATACACTTGTATGTACATTCAACATTACCCTTTGCATGATTTCCTGTTAATATTTTAAATTTTTCAACACAAATATGTATACCAGCACGAATTCGACTTCGGCCCTGAACTAAATTTAGAAAAAAAATTTTGTATTACATAAATTAGGGTCTAATTAGGAGTGTTTAGCATTGCCGTACCTGGAACCACGTTTACCTTAAATTTTTCAGTTTATAGTTGTATAGGCTGTTAACTTTAACAAACTTCTTTTGTGCTTAAACCATGCAGTACTGCTGCTCCATTGCCACTGTTAGAGTCGGCTTGATTCTTCTACTGCCTCTAGGGCAGTACTTATTATGAACCGGGTTCGTAAATTCTTATCCTACCTCGGCTAGAAAATATACCTGTAGGGTTCACGCAACGACCAGGGGTGGCTTTCCGTAATTCGATAGTCGACACTCGTTGATTCGATACTTTAAGTCGATATCGAACGCTCGATGATGCCATTTTAGTTCCCGTATCTTGGTATGATCTCTTTCGTTTGCAGATTTCAAAGAGTGGTTAGAAAGCTTTTTTGAACTACCAGAATATTTTCTTTTATAAATAACGTTTGTTTCTTAATCTCTGAGGAAAAAATTATTCTCTAAATAATCACCAAAGCATAAAATCATAACTTTCAAAAAGGTAATTCGACACCTAATTTGGTATCGAACATTCGATACGACGCGTCTACAATTTGTGTTACGGAAAGCGAAAACGATTATTTTATATTCGTTCTTGGTCGATATCGAAGTACGGAAAGCCACCCCAGGACAGCGATTCGTAGCGTAGCTCTGCTCTGGAGCCAGATGAAAGCGGTTAAATACTTCTAATATTTCATTGTATCGGCATTTCACTGTGTTTGCACAGATTTCTTTAGCAAGTATAGAATCCACATACTTCGAATGCTTAGGGTAGTGTTGCGGATGTGGACAGTTATTTGACGGATATAAATCCATTACATTCCGGTACTAGCTTCTTCTAGTTCGGGTGAAGTTTGGTCACCTCTCACGGCAGGCTTGCCTTACTACGGCAATATTCTAAGCCTCTTAAACGGTAATCAATAGTTTGGTTATAGTGTCCGGTCCGCAGATCTTTCGCTGTCTAGCCCAAATATTTCGTAGGCCAAATATTTTCGTAGGCTGCGCGTTTCAACTTGTTAGTCCATAATCACATATCAATGAAAATGGCGATCTTCGTTGTAGCAGTAGACAGTTATCTGCGTCTGTGCCAGCTCACAGTGTCGTCTGGGAAAGAAACAGCGAGGTTGCTTTCTGGTTTGTTGAAGCGGAAAATACATGTTTATGTATCATTTCAACGATCGAGGTCTGCCGAACCTTGGACTGCCGCGCCTGCTCTCTTTGCTTCTTTGACCCTAAGTCTTTCCGAAGGTTAGCTAGCGGTATCTCAGCAAATTACTCAAGACATTGCTGTACCCGGAAAGAGCGTTTAAGTGCATTTTTGACGTCCAACATATACATTACAACTATCGGTTTTGCTTGGAGGCATGCTGCCTTGGCTTTCTTTACAGCGTCTATCACTTCAGTTATGGTATCAATTTGGAATTCTCTCTGCGGTAACTAAGCTGTCTTTAATACATTCCTTCGCCTTCTTTTAAAGCTGGCATCGGGCTAGCTATCCATAACTTTGTCCACAATTATCTTCTTTTTTTCTTGAACCTTTCTCAAACTCATCGGTATGTTGGGGTGCACACAGTGCTGAGTAAGGCCAACCCGAGCCTGGCAGACATCTTAGGGAGTAAATTTCTCCGGCTGTTATTTTGCGACCTGACGCACCTGATATGAACATCTTTGCATAGTTCAAGCTACCGTAAAGTTTGCTTTACTTCTGAAAAAAACAGTCTATTGAGTTTTATGCGAAGCTAGGTTAAGCGTGCCTAATTAGACCAAACATTCAACTTAACTCTCATAAACAACAGTCTATGTCAATAATACTATCTCATAATCATCGCCAATTAATCGAAAAATTAGTAACAATACAATTTTTAGAGAAAAATATATTTATAACTACATATTAGATATTTAAAACAATCACATACTTACTCCTACTATCTCCTTTAACATCTGTGTGAGAATCCTTCCATAGCCCTTGTTAGCAATTTAGATAACGGCTTTATTTATTTAATGAAGGCAACTTCTTATTTCCATTAAAGCTCATATCTGAATTGCTTCATAGATTTATCTATCACATATTCTATCTATAGTACATATTATTACAATATACTTATGTGTCTGTATATATACTATCTGCTTATATACATATATATTTTTTTAACAAATCATTCCACCCATCCATTCATCACATTAACTAATTGAAATCTCCCACAAACAAATTTTAGATGGGTATATTCAAAGTATTTTACATCAAATGTTCTCGAAAGCCGGCAGAAGTAGTAATGTACTACTATCGTATAGCTTGATTTCCCACAGAGGATAGCCGAGTGGTAATCGTACGGAGCTCTCCGCCTCGTTTATAACCATTTCGGAACCTTTACTGACCACCTCATCAACGAACTCATTCTGTTCAATATTGCTGTGTTCTGAGACCCAATAGGGGGATACATTGAAATGCCCTATGGACTCCTGCGAGACACCACACCTTCCTTCGATATCAGTTTTTATCATGTTGGATTCAAATGCCTTTTCGGCAGCCTGGCTGTCAACAAATGTCGTTACATTGCTTTTTGAGACGCCTGGAGCATCATAGCTGCTCTGTGGAAGACACTCAAAGAATTAGAAAATCGTTAAGATTGACTGAATCGGTAATGCTTCGAGTAGAGCCAGGGTCGAGTTCCTTTAACAATTTTCGAGCCGTCTCTGCAGATTGTAATGTCACTACTATTGTCAAAGTTCCATTCATTCTTCTCTCAAAGGATACCTTATGTTCGGTACATGAAAGTAAACATTTGCCTCAATATAGTCCGTTTTAGATGTTAGGTTATTTTGGATTTAGTTGTTCTCCTGCCATTGAGTTTGGTGTCGTAGCTCGCCTGTGGTCGGGAGAAGGACTAAATCTCCTTAGTTCCAACAATTAGCATTAGTAACAGGTAAAAAGTAATGATAGGCGTACTTGGGCTGGAATTTGTACTTGGAATTATTATACTTGGCGACTTTTATTCTGAATATGCTTCAAAGCAATAAAGATTTCGAAGTATGGGTGGTTCTCATATACCTGACTTGCATAGCCCCTCTTAAGATATTGTCATTTTCCTAAATTCCGCTAATACACAACCCAGACAAATAAAATCCCGACATGTTCCGATACTGTTTGACAACACAATGCTCCGGCAAAGCACAATCCCTATAAAGATTTGGGCTTGAGTCAAACTAGAGCTCAACTTAAGAATCATAGCGCTCTCAGCAAAAAGAAGAACAGGTTGATTTTCAACTTCACCTTAAATCGGTAATATGAATTGGAAAAATGTGCTGGATTCTGTTTTTCCTGTGCTGAATACAGAGTTGAGAACTATAAATTTCTCCAAGTCTGTGTAAAGTTGGCGAATGAGTTGAGAATGATGTTGGATATCAACTTGAGAACTATAAATTTCTCAAAATTTATCCAGGGGTGGATAATGATGTTGGGTTTCAACTTGATTACCAAAGGGAATAATTGGAGAGTGACGTTGGATATCAACTTGAGGACTATAAGTTTTGAGAGCAATTAGACGATGATGCTAGATATCAGCTTGAGAACTATAAATTTCTCAACATTTATCCAGGGGTGGATAATGATTTGAGAATGATGTTGGATTTCAACTTGAGTACCAAAGGGACTAATTAGAGAGTGATGTTGGATATCAACTTGAGAACCAAATACATATTTTTCGTAGCCTGAATAAATATTTTTTCGATGTTTGTTCGGATTCGGACAACTCTACATCCCGACAAGCACAATCCAGGAAAATTTTGTTATTATAAAACATGAAACGAGGCGTGAAATATGAAGAAAGTGTTTAAAAAAATGCTTATATTTTGTTGAAATATTGTGTATGAATTTTGTTTTATCGAGATTATGATTAGTCGTGAGTTAGTCGTATCTGGATTCTGTTTAGTCGGTACTATGTTATAAACACCTAGGTATGTATGCATTTGCTTTGAATATACATATCTATCAGTAGTGATCCAATATTTTAACGTCCCTTAGTTAAGTCTTTGTTTAATCGAATAGTCTGAATACTTCTTTATAATCTATAAATTTTTGTTGTAATTATTCTAAGTGCTGTATCTGCTATTTGGTTTACTCAACACTAAAAACACACTTTCCAATACTACCACCCAGAGTATTCTCACATTCATTCTGTCATGGCCTCTTCGTAATTCTATTACGCACTTACATTTTTGTATTACGTTTTCAAACATTACATTTCCAAATTGCGAACACAAAATCTTTCTATAAATATCTTTTGTTTAAGCTTCATAATTTTGTTTCTCTTTATAAGAAAAAAAAAATATCCCACAAGCCCCCAAACTAAGATGCTTTTCAAAAATCCAAAATTGTAGTATAGTAAAAGAGCACAGCCCAAACAAATTGGAAACATTTTTCACTCCCGTCTTTGTAACTACGAAATTTTGGCATATTAAATCATAAATCATTCATTTCATAATGGTATTCGTACTTTTGAATTAATCGTACGTACGTATGTTGGTATATTTATTGAAAAAGTTTTATACATTTTTTTCTATTTTATATATTTGACTTCCATAATAACATATATATTGAACAGGGTTCAGAAAACCACAGAACCGGACTTTTGTATAGATAAGCTGTGCTTCAACAAAAAGAGTTATGTTGTTGTTGTAACAGTTATCTACTTCTGCAGTTTTTTACCACACTTTATTTGGCACAAAGCGGATGGCATAACCTTTCTTATTAAAGTGCAAACTATCCTGCAAAGGAAAAAAATATCGGCAAACTCTGTCGAAACCGAAGCCTCGACCGAAAAATATAAGTTACCATTGTATGAATTACGCGAGGGTTGCCCTTATTGCTTTAGATGTATGAAAACATTTATTTGAGGCAACTTTTAATTTTATAATTTACTAGAAGACCCGGCAGACGTTGTCCTGCCCTAAATTTTGCCTATCTGCATACATTTTAATAACCTTTTTCCGTCTGACTCTGCCCTCCCCCTCTTCACGTTTTCCTAATCCTTTTATTCACTCCTCCCTTCATCTATCTCCATCTTCGTTTCATTCTATCTCTTTCTCTTTCTCAATCTCCTTCTCTCTTTTCTCTTCTCTCAATTTCTCCTCATTTCTGCATCCCTTATTGCCTGTCCCGGAGGGTGGTATGTATTTTATTCCAGTCCCACTCCGAGTCTCAGTCCCAGTCCTAGTCCTAATCCCAGTCCCAGTCCCAGTCCGTCTCTGGATAATATATTACTCTGTACTAAAGCACTCATCAACAGCTTTCATTTGATATCCATATTGTATAAACACTGTCTAGGCATTCACTGGCCCACGTTTTGGCCTATATCTCGAGACCCTAGTAACCCAGGGGTATGAAAATTACACTCTACACAACTAAAGACTAAATGTCATAGTACCTCTAAATCGCAGGTCCCCTCAGAAACCCCTGGTGATGTGCTATACTTTATATCATTCGCTGTAATATTTTTTTATTGATAAGCAGGTTGTTTAATTAAACACCAAGCAATTACAGGGAAGTATATCCGCACCACCTGCAAATATGAGTGCCACTGCGTATACGTAACATTTTATTATTACGTATAAACAAATAAAAAAAATTGCAATAAGATAATATTGCGACTATAAACTGAGACTTGCTGTTGTCCTCATTTACCGCAAGACCCACTTTTATTGCTTAATATTATCCGGAGAAGGCAGAACTCACAGCGCGTTTGTTCAGACCAGTATCAATATCATCAGCATACGTCAATAATTGTACGCTCTTATAATAGATTGTACCACCATGGTTTAGTTCTGCTGCTAGAATTATTTGTTAAAGAAATCGCATGAAAGGGAGTCGCTTTGACGGGAGCCTCGTTTGGTTTCGTATGCCTCGTAGAGGTCCTTCCCAATCCTTACGGAGCTGGTGGTGTTGCGCAATGTCATTTGGCAGAACCTTATTAACTTTGCAGGGAACTTTAATATATCAATTAGTTTTCAAAAAAACTATTAAAATTTTTAAACTCACAATTGATGAAATAGAAATAAATTCATCATAAGTTTTGTTAAATTCAGTGAAAATGATAAATATTGAATTTATCAATGACGAGTTTTTCTGAACCCTGATTTTGGAAAGTTATTTTAACGCATATATAACGTCTTTGAAGAAATATTTAAACACCATTAATTAGTTAATTTAATGAAATATATATTGCACCAAATTTAATTCTTTTAAGCTCGCTCGGTTCATTGCATAATCATTCACTTTCCAACTATGCCACCCTCTGAAAAAAAAAAACGAAAAATTTTAAATCCAGCACGTAAGTGCGTGTGAGTGACTGTATTGGTAATGACTACACACACACAGTGAGAAATGATTGTGTAAATTTTTAAAAAGAAGACAATATCTTTTAATATATATTTTTTCTTTAAACGCTAAAGCAAGTACTGAAATTAGGTGTACACTGAAAAAAAAAAAACAGAAGTAAAGTAAGAAATTTTAAAATAATAATTTTTTTTCGAGTAAATTTGCAAATCAGTTGGTAAAAGCATCTTCAGTGTCCCCAATATTGAGTTGTACCATATCATATATTAATTCTAGACGATGTAGTTTACAATCAGACCATGGGACCAGGCGCCACTTTGGATAAACGACGCCCCGATATACGCGATGAACTTGGCTATATTGCACCACCAAACCGCAAGCTGCCACCAGTGCCCGGCTCAAATTACAACACATGCGATCGGATTAAGCGAGGTACAGTGATAAGTAAGCATCTAAATTTACAAATTACAACATTTATTAATGCAAGGCAAATATCCTCTTTGTTCTCCCACATTTTTTTGCGGGGTCTTTTGTTTCAGCGACTTAAAAAAAAGTCGATTTATTTGATTTAAACTCGGATTTGAATGTGATTTGCTTCATTTTTATTGTTTCAAAAACTATATGTTTGTTAACGCTTGGCGCCAAACTCATATTAAACGATGTTAAAAAAGGACAAAGTGAAAATGATAAATAATTATTTATAAGCTGTTAAAAAAATTAATTAATTGGTTAACGTAATTTTTGACAGCTTATCTTGAATTTAGAATTTTTTTCTAATATTTGCAAGTAGATATTTCAATATAATAAATTTTTTTTAGATGTAACTTTAGATATAATGATTAAAAGTATTTAGCTAAACAATTTTTTAAAAACTTTCGTAATGTCCTTTTGGTAAAAATTTTGAATTTTTTGCATGCTTCATAAATGTTGTAGTAAATTTGGATTTTAGATATTTAAGTAATGGCTCTTGCTTTTTTATTATGAGTGAAACAAAATGTTGTATAATGGAAGCGATATTCTCAAATACATACAGACAAATACAACTCTCAACTTAAGTTTTATAAAAATAGTTTTCGTTTACATTCATTTATTCGGCGCAATATCAGTGTCTAGATTGTTCTCGATCGAACGACATAGGGTCTGTTTACCATGAGTGCATGCGCTGCTTCAGTAGGATCAGTTTGTCAATGATAGGAGGAGTAGGCCAGCGATTGAAACCACTTAGTTTTGGTGGGCCATGCCATTCGAGAATCGAGTCGGCTGGTACTTAAAATGGCAAAACGGAAGTGCTGCATTTAGCACTGTGCACTACATGGACTGTGTGAGGGCATTCCAGCATTCAACGTTGTTTCATGGAAATGCTCTCATGTCAGTCGGAACATTGGCAATTTGCCATCAAGTATTATTATCCTGACAGGATATACTCTTTGTCATATACATAGCTTATTTACCACTGCCATTTTCGCTCGCATTTTCATTTGATGGTTTCTCATTTACAAGTGACTATTCTCATTTCCAAATGACGCTTCCTTCGCATTTACAATTGACTCTCTTTCTATTTTATATTTGACTGTTCTCAATGATAATTGACGCTTTCTCATTCACAAATGATTATTCTCATTTCCATATGACGGTTTCGCATTTAAAATTGACTATTCTCATTTAAAGCTGACTATTCTCATTTACAATTGATGCTTCCGAAATTTAATTTGTCAAGGCAAGGAAAGGAAAAACGAAAAGGAGGGTAGGAGAGAAAAAATTAGAAGTGAAAACCGAAGCTATAACTAAAAACGAATGGCGTGTTATCAATTTTTTATGAAATTGTTAATAGTTTGCTATACAAGAGTTTATCGGTTTGTTAGAGATGTATATTCGACGAGGTATAGGCGAGTTATCGATTTACTATCGAAGTGTTAAAAGTGTGTTACCGACGACAAAGGTTATCACTGAGTTACTAATTTTGTATCGACGATTTATTTTAAAGTAATTACCCACTATTTATTGGAAAATTATCGAAAAATTTTCAAAACGTTATCAAATTGCTACCGACAAGTTATCGGAGTGTTATCAGCTAGTTTCGGCGTACTATCGAAAAACGATAGATTTGTTATCAAAACGCTATAGATTTGTTATCGGAGTTTTCCCAATTCGTTATCGGCGTGTTATCGATTTGCTATCAACGACTCATCGGTTCATTATGAAACAGAACCCGATAAAATTTCAATACCAAATCGATGACAAACTTCTAACACGGTAATAACAAGCCGATAAGAAACCAACAAGAAGCCGATGACTCGGCAATAAAACGCCGATAACTGAACGATAATATGCCGATAGTAAAACAATAAGTGTCCGGTATCCGTAGTTACAGACGAGAAGCCGACGAAGCCCTTTCTCAATCGCTCGAAATTATCGGTTTATGGTGACGTTGTCTCTGTTTAATTTCATCTCCTGGCAAACTCTAGTTGACTGAGGTTAGGTTGAACTGGCCGGTCCGTAAGGATCTCACATAGACTTAATGAGTCCATAATATTCCCAGAAGCTTTCATAACGATCAAACTAAAAAAGCCTATGAGAATCCAGGACCCATGTTATAAAATAACTCCGTCCTCTTGGCAAATATTAGATGCTTTCTAGGACCTATATTACTTGCTGCTTCTAGATCTGATAACGGTGCCACCCCTCGTATTAACTTCAAAAAATTAGTTTTCTAGACGTTAGTACTCCAATATGTTTACACATCGAACTTCACGATTACTTGGTACTCACGCGTCCTTTTTATTTTGTTGATATAAAAAAGGGGATTTTCATACATACAAACATATTCGCAAAAGATCGAGCTAAATGAAAACACTTATTATTTTAACATAATGTATCAGTATCAGAAAACTGCTACATTGTAATGTACCTGAGTCTGTCGTAATTCTACCCTCTTTCAAAATGTTTTAACCACAATAATTATTTTAATGAGACTTCAAACACCCGATTTTCGCATACCGAAAATATGATACGGTTCAAAATCTTCGTCATGCCGTTATCGTATACACGACTGTCATTAAAGCTCGTGTTCTCTAGATTTAATATCGCCGGCTGAGTGCAAGATCAATGCTAGGTTACCTTTCGAAAACGTTCTACCTCAGAAAACGTTTAATAAACGCCCTACAGAAATCGGTTAAAATTCGCAATCAATTTATCAATTTCTTTGAAAAACGTCTAATCACATCATTTGGCTGAAATCCCCTATAACAACTTTTCTGATCTAATTGTTGATAGTGCGAATAAAAGAGACTTATTCCACCTGTTAACTCAACGTTTCGCCAAATTTCCTTGGCATCATCAGGATAGTATCGATTTTTGATTTAGTTTTAATAGTTTAATGGTTTTCACATATTTTAATAATTAAATCAACACATTTTTATGTAAGTAAGTGCAAAATTAACATTATTGTCAAGTGTAATTTTTGTTTTATGTGTAATCATGTTCACCGTCTCCTTACATATATCTATATATATGTATGTAAAAAAGTACACAAAATTTATTGTAATGTTCGCTTTCTTTTATTAAATAAATAGAGATATCTTAACTCCTCCTGATGATGCCAAGGAAATTTGGCGAAACGTTGAGTTAAAAGGTGGAATAAGTCTCTTTTATTCGCACTATCAACAATTAGATCAGAAAAGCTTATAAAAATTAAAAATTTGCATGCCAAACAAACTGATCGGTAACAAAAATCCTATAACAGATTTTTTCTTTCTAAAAAACGCTCTATCAAATTAAAATGTATTGAGTTTATGCTGAGATAGGACGGTTTTGAAACAAGTTTCAAGTTGGAGTGTTCTTCAACCAAACCTTGAAGTGTTATTTAACCAAATTTTGAGATAAGAGTTTATTCAACAACAAATTCTCAACTAGGTCGTTTTCCAAAAAAAAAAAAAAAAAAAAAAAAAAAAAAAAATGCTGAGAAAGAACATTTTTGAAGCGATAATGGGGGAAGACTGATCTTAAGCTTAGCCATCTATTTTATAACATAACATAATACAACAAATATACAAATTTTGTTTCACTCACAATGCTTTCGCTTAAATTTTAGATAGTAATTTTTTAAATTTTTTCATTGCTATTTTTGCTTTAAAAATATTGAACTTTTTTATATTATTTTTTTTTATTTTTATGTCCACCATCTAAAAAATTCGACTTCAACAAATCCCGAACCACCCTTAAAACTATATTTGTTTTATATATGGTTTCTTCTACCTGCAACCGCTTAATCTTATGTAAAATATACTTTAAACTATTATAAAAATGTATTGCAATATATAAAACTACAACAACAAACATTTACACTGTAATACATAAAACTATGTAATCACTCTGAAACATAAAAAAATGAAATATTATAAAAATTTATTGCAATATATAAAACTACAACAACAAACATTTACACTGTAATACATAAAACTATGTAATCACTCTGAAACATAAAAAAATGTTGGCCAAAATTTAAATTTGATGGGTCTATGCCACGCTCATACATATTGTGTGTAACATGTTTTTGTAAATGTATGTGTGTGTGTGTGTGAGTAGCACGTGGCATACGCTCAAATCATTCAACTTGGGATCCACGTCGTACAAATTTGTATGAGGAATTGAAGGCGCCACCAGTGCCATTACATGGTAATCATTACGGTCCCGAGGATGTGCAATGCCACTACCGGCATCCAGGTAGGACTTAAATGGGGTTTTTTTTTTTTGGTTAAATTTTGTTTTGAGTAAATTTTGAGTTTATAATAATATTGTCATCAGCGTTTTTTGTCTTTGTGTTTTTTTTTTAATCCCGAAACACTTAATTCGGACTAACAAATCTACTAATTATTTGAGTGCTGTCCAAATTTATTCACATTGTTTTACTAAAATCATTATTTTTTACTCAAAAAGTTAACACTAATCGTGGTTTTACATATTTTCTTCAAAATTCCATTAAGTTTGATAAATTAAGATTCACCTTTTTGAAATTTATTCCAAAATTAGCAGACCCGGCAGACGTTGTTCCGCTCTTTCCTTGATATATCTGCATAAGTTTAAAGAAGTTTTTACCCCTTACTCTTCCTCCCTCTTTTTCTTATCCTTTCGCTCTCTCCTCCCTCGACCTTTCTTCTTCTCCGTACTAGACCACGATGAAGCTTGGTGACAGTGGTTTTTTCTCTAAATAAATCTTGAAGCTATACATTCAGCCCTTGCAAGACGAAATCGCTCTGTACTATCAAAAATAATGGCTTTAGGAAAAGCGGCAGAAGCTCATCTTTAATATGCGACTACCTACCCGTGTAGAGCACTTGGTTACGGCAAGAATAAAAGGAATGAGATGGTAACTCAAATTTTTCATCTTCGGCAACTCATTTGGTCATGATCGAGAGGACAAGAGACATAAACTCCCTTTAAGAGATTTCATCGCCCAAATTATCTCTTATCTTTGTATGTTGCTTCCTCTTGATCACTCTTTATTTACAGTGGATAGTTTTAGTTCCTACCTCCCTGCTCATAACGCTTGTTGTAACAGGTATAGAACCTGTAGCCGGTCATAAAGTAAATGTCCTGCCTGAGATTAACTTGGAACCTTCCAATAATAGTTTTTACAATATACGGCGGTTTTCCAGCTGCATACTGTAGAGACCTATGTCGGTCCACAAAAAATTCTATGTAAATATATGAACCTTGCAAGCGCTCCTTCCGACCACACCAATTTGTGCGGCGATCTCTGGGGCCTAATCTCTAACAGTAAGACCGCTGGGGTATAATATCTAATGTAACAACGGTGGTGGTCTAGCTTATTAACCTTGTTGGTTTAAAAATTTTACTTTTTAATGAAATATTTATTGGATACTTTATTTTAAATTTTTTTGTGGGCTCTCATACAATCGAATTTAATATCTACTAACAGTAAGTAACGGCTCATACATATTAATACTTTAAAATATATAATAATATTAAACAAAAAAAATGCATGCCCTTTAATATAACAGTACAGAATAACAACAGTAACAACATAACCCAATTATACTCTCAAACAAAACCAACTAAACCACAAATCTCTAAAAAAATTTTATTCCAAACATATTTCTAATTCATTGCATTTTCCCACAAAACATCCACATAAAAGGTATGGAAGATGAGATCTGTCCTTATGCGACCTTCCATCTGCTTGGCTTCCGTGAAGAAATGGATCCCACTAAGGCAATGAATTTCCAAACGTTCCCACATCAAAATGGGCATCCCGCTGGACCCGGACATGCTGGCACAATGGGACCACCTGGCCATCCTGGTCATGTACACTCACGTTCCGGTTCACAATCAATGCCACGAGCCAATCGTTATGCCCGCAAAAACAGTCAAGGTGGACAATCGTCGATTTATACACCAGCACCCGAATATGATGATCCAGCCAATTGCGCTGAGGAAGATCAATACGTGAGTACAAATATATTTATCAAAAAAAAAAAAAAAATATTGTAACTTGTAAATTTTTTTAGCGTCGTTATACACGCGTCAACTCACAGGGTGGCAGTCTGTATTCCGGACCTGGACCCGAATACGATGATCCCGCCAATTGTGCACCCGAAGAGGATCAATATGGTTCACAGTATGGTGGCCCCTATGGCACACCATACGAACATTATGGTTCACGTGGTTCGATGGGACGTCGTAGTGTTGGTAAGTAGTATGTAGAGTAAAAGTAGTGTGTAAAGTGAGAGGAAGAGTGGTGTGGGCGGGCATAGTGAGTGGATGATTGTTAAAAATGTTTAATGAATTAATACCTAATTAGGTTCTGCACGTAATCCAGGCAATGGCTCGCCAGAACCTCCACCACCACCACCACGCAATCATGATATGAGCAATTCATCGTTCAATGACTCCAAAGAGAGTAATGAGATCTCAGAAGCTGAATGCGATCGTGATCATGGACCACGTGGCAATTATGGCGGTAAGTTTTTTAAATATTAAGGTTACCAGTTAAGAATTGAAGAAAAGAAGACATTACTTTAGAAGCAAATATAAATTAATAAAAAAATTTGATTTTTTTAAATAAAAAAAAATTCTAAAAAATAGCTTTGCATTGAAACATTTTTTTAATAAATGAAATTTATAGCTTTTTAAGAAAAGCAATTTTTGAAATAAAAAACAATTTCTCTTATATTATAAAAATACAATTCGTAAACATTTTTTAAATTTCAAAAAAGGTTTCAAATGTGAAAAAATGCTTCAATTGAGAAAAGTATTTTTTTTTATTTTAAGCAAAGCTTTTGGAAAAGAAAAAAAATTGATTTTTACACTTAGTTTTAAAGAAAAACGGATTTTTTACTATTTTTTTTTTTTAATAAAAGGAAAATATTTGTTTTTTCTGCTAGCAAAGCAGAGTTTTCCAAAGAAGGCAACTTTTTTTTAATTTGCAAGAATTTTTTTAGACGTTTAACTTTTTGTGCTAATATTTGCTGTTCTTGTATCTTTATCGAATTCACGAATAAAAAATATTTTAGGCGAAGACTCCAATGAGGGTGAGTGTTAAACTAATTGGTTTATTTTCAAAATTATTTAGTAAACGTTTAAATTTTGTTTTGATTTTCGAGTTTGTAATGCAAAGAAACTCAAAATTTTAATTCAAGCAGAAAATATATTTTAATTGGAATATAATTAGTTAAAAATTGCATTGAAATAATTTATAAAACTATTTAAAGTTCTATTAAACATTTTTCACAATTATTAAATTTTTAAAAATTTGTTTAAATGTTGTTCTCACTTGTACATCATTGGGTTAAAGATACCATAAAATAGTACATCAATCATCATAGAAAAGTCATTTTTAATTTTTTTCTAAATTTCCAATTTTTTTTCTGAATTTCTTAAATATTTCTCAAAAATCATCATTTATTTATGCCAATATTCATCTTATATCCGAAAATCATATTCAATCGAAATTTTCATTTTCTAATATTTTCATAAATCCCCCCTCGACGCTCATGGAGTTTTCGTTATGTTAAGTTATGCCTGTTCATACTTATCATGTCTATAAACATAAGTATGTATTTATACTAAATATATTTTTTGATAAAAAAGTCCCAAAACAATTCTGCGTCATTTCGACAAAACAACCTATCTCGAGTTAAGATGAAAGTGATATTTTGGCTTCTTAACAGAAATCCGGCAAAGATCCCCCTATATTATTTATTCGTAACCCTAGCGCTGAATGTCTGCTACAAAATGTAGAAAGTCAGAACAATGAGTTGCGGATAACTATTTAGTTAAAGGTAAATTCACCGCCCTTACGTTAACTCGAAATAGGTTGTTTTGTTAAATTGGCACAGAATGACATTTATGCATTCAAAGAAGTGCAACCTTAAAGTAGGCTTCATCTCCTAAATGAAATTGAAAAACGTGATTCGTCATAAAAAACATTCCATGCCGAGAAAATGTATCATTTAAGTAGATCATTTTTAAAAATTACCAAAAAAAAAACACCTTAAGTTGTCTTTAAAGTTTTAAAATTTTTACCCAGATCTAAAAAAGAACTAAATAAAAATTAATGACTTTAAGACGAGCACTCAACCTACTTTTACCCTGCAAAAATCGCGAGTACTCCATGCATGCATGTATGGAGTACTCGCTATGGACCAACCGAGTGCTCCAAAATTAACCACAATTCATACAAAAAATATGGTCCAATTAACATTGCGATGTCCTAGGACTGGATCATATACTCCAGCTCCGCATTACATCAGAGTAATCCATGGAGTACCCACAGTCCAATAAACGTCGTGTAGTTATTACAATCGTTAAAAACGAGCATTGATCGGCTTACAATATGTTCGTGTAGAAACATGAGTTGGTCCATTGATGCATTACAGTGGAGTATAATGGTAAGTACTCCAGTGGACCACATGATCCAACGATTTTTGCAGGGTAGGAGCATTTTTTGTTTCCTTGTTCATTAAAGCACTTAACGTTCATAAGCTAAACATAAAACATAAACATAAAACCGTCTGTGATCAACAAACATAAATAAAAATAATAAAATAAAACTAAAACACAAACAATGTTAAAAAAGGTTTACTTTTTAATTTAACTACCTTCATGACTACATTCATACAAAAAAAAAAAAATGTTAAAAAATATAAACATACATATTCTTTTTTTAAATTTAACCACCAACATACATTCATACATCAAAAAAGTATTACCAAATATTCATACTGTGTTTTGCTAAAAATTGTCAATAACATGTTTTTTGTGATACATTTTTTTTCAAATTTAGGTTTTTGTTTGAGTGTTTTATTTTCACCTTAGGGTTGGGTCATAAATGCATAAGGAATTTATAATTTTACCATTTCTTTCATCATAATTTGCACGTTTCCTTTCATTTTCAAGCACATTTTGTACAAATTTCATATACACATTTTAGTTAATTGATGTTTTGGGTTAAAGAAATTAAGTAAAATATTTGTGTGTGTTATGTAACTAAGAGAAATGTGGGATTTTCAGTTTCAATTTTTTAACATACGCATACATACATACATCTTATTTATTTAAATTATTTAACAATTTATTTTTTGTTTTTTTTTTTTTATGGAATTCATAGTTTCTTCTCGAAATTTTATATTTTAAGTATTTTTATTAATATTATTAAGTATTTATAAAATCATACATGGCATCATGCACGTTCACTTCTTTAGAATTTTATTTTATGCTAGTTTTTTAAGTTGTAGTCGTAAGTAGTTTATGATTTTTTTAGAATCGAAATGTATTAAATATGTGTATGGGACGGAAAATCACACTTTGTTTCAATAATAAATAAAGATAACCTGTTAATTTTGCCAGATGTTAAAGTTTTGATGGTTTACCACATGGTAAATGATTTGTTGTTGTTTTTCATAAAATTCGTATTGATTTGTAGACTTTTGGCACAAGAGTTTGTGGACAAACATTTTTTCATAGTCTTATGCCTTTGAACAAAACCCATATTACGATTTTTGCATTTCTGGCAAAAGTGTTGTGAACGTTGCATTTTTGCCACATTTGACATTTGGCAATTTTGAATTTGAGCGTGCTCTATGAAAATAGCTTCTACGAGCACAAGATCAGGAATTTATTTTCAATAACTCCAACTATTATAGTTAAAATATCTTAGAATATAACTTAGAATCAATCACAGACAACCGACATGGTTGTGCTGGTAGACCCCTTTCGGATTTCGCTACACTCCGCTTTTCAGAACAATTGTGGCCCTCTGCGCGAAGCAACTGACCATTTAAATCTTAGTTGGTACATCTGCTGAATTCCTATACTAGGTTTTCGTTAGGTCAAAATTATTGATATCAAGCTGGTCAGTTGGGTTCAAAGGAGCTTTCATTATGTCACTCAGTCGATGTCGATAAAGCAGTGCGTGGTTAATAGCCATGCAAAAAAAAATTTTTTTTTTTAATTATTTCCAATGTTACACTGTGATATTATTTATTGATGTAGCGATGTAGCGATGACGATGAAGGCTTAATGATATGATTCGATTATATGTCGATTGTATCACGTTTGTCCAAATTTATAATTTATCTATCTTACGAAGAAATTGAATAAAATTGTCCGTCATATATTAAGTAATTTTATTACAGTTTTTTATTCAATAATATGTTTTATGTTTAATATGTCCATTGCATACATTCATTTTACAAGTTAGAATATGGGAAGGTCAAGAAGCTAGTGCTTGGTTTTAATTAGGTCCAAATGGCTGTCATTAAAAACTGCTTCTCGAACCTGTTGGTCGTTTGGTATAATATGCGTTTCCATTATACAGTACATGACCAAAACCTAGCCTCAAATTTTGTGTTCATTAATTCCAGAACCCGCTAAACTCTTACCTATCCAGAATCAACCCCGATATACATAATGTATGTCCTGCTTGCAACGTGTATCCACATGACACCAACCATATTTTCAAGTGCAATGTGGAACCAACGCCTCTAGCACCCCTTTCTCTCGAGCCCACCCCTGTTGAAACTGCAAACGGGCTCACGTTAGAGGATATTGATAACCATTTGTGAGCAGTCGCGCCTATTAGCTGGGTTGAAGCACTGCGACAACAACAACAGCCGTTTTTACTTTTGTCAATTTACCTGTCACTTTGTAGTCAAAACGTATGGTACATATGTTCCGGCATCAGAACCTTTCGATTTGTAGTACCTCCGCGTGGAAAATATATACTAGTTAAGTTTAGAGATTAATACTTCAGTCACACTTGAGTCGAATATTTATGCACAACATTTTCAATATTCTCTTCATCATTTAAATTCCAAGACATTCACCACATTAAGGTCAGATTATGTATGACGCTGTGACACTTTGCATCGCAGTCACTCGCATTCACCACTATACATATAATACCAACAATTCCATAAAGGCGTTCAGGTTTACTGTCTTATGGTGAAATATGATAGGAATTTTGGTTCACCAGAGAAAAAATGACTCGTTGCGTTATACATTATTTGCCTGTTAATGTCAAATTTGCCATATCATTGGGCAATAGCGTTTTCACTAATTAGTAAATTTAATTGTCACTCTTTAGTCAAAATGGATGGCAAATATCTTTGAGCTAGCTGAAAATTTCACCTTTGCGCTTGGACTTTCGTACAACGTCAAATGCTTTTGCCGTCCATTTTGACCAGAAGTGTCAATTAAAATTACATAGAAGTAAAAAAGCGGCAATTGCACACCGGTTTGGCCAACTTCCTTTCAATTCAGAATGTGACGTCATTTGAAACAACCGGAAATAGAAGAGCGCGTTGTGAAATAAATGAGAGGTTAATGTTTGCAATGCACTGCTTTATCGACTTCTAGTCAAGAATCAGTTATGGGCATGCCGAAAACCAGGCATTATGATGTTACAATAAATTCAAAAATATTTTAAGTAAGCTTTTTAACTTTGCAATATAAGAGATGTTTATTCTAAATCATTTTTATGAGTTAACTATTGTTTTTTTGTAAACTTATAGATAAAAAATACAATTTGCCCTTACAAAAAACTTTACATAGAAGTCCTCGTCACTATTTTTGTTAAACAATTTTTTCAGTAAAATTTGACTTTTTACAAAATTCTATGAAGAAATCGATTTAGCTAAGTGTTGTTATCATAAATATGTATCTAAAATTATTTATTATTAAATTTATTTTTACAACTTTTCTTTTTTCTTTTTTATGCTTTAAAACATTTTAATTTGGGAAATTATTCGTACTGATACTAAATATATGTATGCTAACGATTTGGAATCGAATTGATTTTCAAAACTCAATACTATTGCACCCAAAAATAAAAAAAAATTTAAATTATTAAAGCAGCTTTAAAAAGATCCCCACTACAAAAGGATCAACGTACAACTGAAGAAATGCGCAAACTGATTGAAAGGTAAAGTATTAGAAACACAAAACTAGAAAAGAAAACAACATTTTAAATTGTTAGGAAGTAAAAAAATAAGATATTTCAAAAAAAAAAAAAAAAAATTCCTAAAATTGCTTCAATCAGGAGTTTAGCAACGTTGGTTAGTTGTTATTTTATGTTGAAGTAGTAACTATTCAAAATTTTTAAATTAAAAATTAAAACAAATTATTGCTCCAAAATTATTTTAAACGTAGTTAAAATGGGTTGATTTTGTGAAAACGGTTTCATTCTTAATATTTAAAAAGCGTTTATTTTTTACAGTTCTAACGCGTAAATAGAAAAGCCTTTGGACCAAATAAGAACACAACATCTTTTTTTTTTTTTTGTAATATTCGACTTTACTTATTTGGGACTAATACAATCAGACCAACGCTTCTCTAAAATTTCAATACTTTTTTGTAGTACCATTTGTCAAGACCCTCAAAATGTGCTTCAGTTTCGGCAATCATTTCTTCATCTGACCCAAATTTGAGATTTTTGATTAGACATTAGTCGCTGGGGACCAGATCTGGAGAATATGATGCAATTCAAACTTCAACTTATAAAAGTTTTCCATTATTACGAACGATTTGACACCGGTGCATTTTGTCTTGATGAAAGAGCAAAAGCGGCACCTATTTGGAAAAAAGCTTTTTTATACCCAAGCATTTGTGTACGTTCGGTTCACACGTCCTTTTGTTGTCTTTACGATGTCAGCGGTCTTACTCAATTTCACTTTACAAGCATTTCGAACAAGTTTCAGGATTTTTGGTATAATTTTCTGCAGTAACTGCCTCATTTGGACGAACAGAGTGTGGTGAAGAAAAAAGTGCTTGATTTTGGCGGGGCACTCTTCAAGTCATTGCTGAGCTTGGAAGAGTTTTTTCCGAACAAAAAGCAATGATAAATTAGCACACGCAATTGCTTTAAAGCCATGTTTTCAAAAATAACAAAAATTGATTCACTGAAATCGCTGTAACTTGTAAACAAATGAATGAAATGACATGCAGTTTTGACAGGTGACGTTTGAAGGTTCGTACTTTCTAAGAATAATATGTATTCATTCATAGTGGCGCGTTTAGTTCTCAGTCCATAGACTTTTCTACACACGTGTTACTAAATATATTATTTTACTTCTGTAGAATAAATTCAAACATTTTCCACGTAGATATTGCAGTTAAAATTTGTTACCAATTTGCGCAATTTTGAATATTTAATATTTGCACTAACACAAATTTATAATTGCAATTTGTGCGCTTAAAAAGAAAACAAGTTAAACAAATTTACTACTAAAATTTTAATTTTAATAAATTAAAAAATTAAAGTTAATTTAAATAAAATGTTGAAGCTCAAGTTATTGCACTAACTTTATCACCTTAAAAAAATAAATTTTTAAACGCGTCTATTTATTTATTCTCTTTAATTCCTGATGTAAAAATCACTTACCTACTACTACTTCTACTACTTTTTGAACTACTTCTACTACCAAATATTCTAACACCTACAAAACTGCTCCTACTTACCAACTTTAAAAAATCTACTAGTCGACGCCAACTGTAAGTTAATTATTTACTTGCAACTCTAAAAAATTATCCATGCTTTAAAAAATATTTTTAAATTATTATTTTTATGTTACTTGCATGCTTAGCCACATACCAATATATAATTGACTAAACCGGTAATCCAATTATTTGTTAATTATAATCTATTTTTATACTCAGTTGAGCAGAGCTCACAGAGTATATTAAGTTTGATTGGATAACGGTTGGTTGTACATATATAAAGGAATCGAGATAGATATAGACTTCCATATATCAAAATAATCAGGATCGAAAAAAAATTTGATTGAGCCATGTCCGTCCGTCCGTCCGTCCGTTAACACGATAACTTGAGTAAATTTTGAGGTATCTTGATGAAATTTGGTATGTAGGTTCCTGAGCACTCATCTCAGATCGCTATTTAAAATGAACGATATCGGACTATAACCACGCCCACTTTTTCGATATCGAAAATTTCGAAAAACCGAAAAAGTGCGATAATTCATTACAAAAGGCCGATAAAGCGACGAAACTTGGTAGATGAGTTGAACTTATGACGCAAAATAGAAAATTAGTAAAATTTTGGACAATGGGCGTGGCACCGCCCACTTTTAAAAGAAGGTAATTTAAAACTTTTGCAAGCTGTAATTTGGCAGTCGTTGAAGATATCAATGATGAAATTGTACGCTTAATAAAAATTAGCAAAATCGGAGAAGGACCACGCCCACTTTTAAAAAAAATTTTATTTAAAAGTAAAATTTTAACAAAAAATTTAATATCTTTACAGTATATAAGTAAATTATGTCAAGATTCAACTCCAGTTATGATATGGTGCAACAAAATACAAAAATAAAAGAAAATTTAAAAATGGGCGTGGCTCCGCCCTTTTTCATTTAATTTGTCTAGGATACTTTTAACGCCATAAGTCGAACAAAAATTAACCAATCCTTTTGAAATTTGGTAGGGGCATAGATTTTATGGCGTTAACTGTTTTCTGTGAAAATGGGCGAAATCGGTTGATGCCACGCCCAGTTTTTATACACAGTCGTCCGTCTGTCCTTCCGCATGGCCCTTAACACGATAACTTGAGCAAAAATGGATATATCTTTACTAAACTCAGTTCACGTACTTATCTGAACTCACTTTATCTTGGTATGAAAAATGAACGAAATCCGACTATGACCACGCCCACTTTTTCCATATAGAAAATTACGAAAAATGAAAAAAATGCCATAATTCTATACCAAATACGAAAAAAGGGATGAAATATGGTAAGGTAATTGGATTGTTTTATTGACGCGAAATATAACTTTAGAAAAAACTTTATAAAAGGGTTGTGACACCTACCATATTAAGTAGAAGAAAATGAAAAAGTTCTGCAGGGCGAAATAAAAAACCTTTAAAATCTTGGCAGGTATTACATATATAAATAAATTAGCGGTATCCAACAGATGATGTTCTGGGTCACCCTGGTCCACATTTTGGTCGATATCTGGAAAACGCCTTCACATATACAACTACCACCACTCCCTTTTAAAACTAGCATTAATACCTTTAATTTGATACCCATATCGTACAAACTCATTCTAGAGTCACCCCTGGTCCACCTTTATGGCGATATTTCGAAAAGGCGAACACCTATAGAACGAAGGCCCACTCCCCTTTAAAAATACTCATTAACACCTTTCATTTGATACCCATATCGTACAAACAAAGTCTAGAGTCACCCCTGGTCCAGAAAGGCCCACTCCCTCTTAAAATACACATTAACTCCTTTCGTTTGATACCCATATTGCACAAACGAATTCTAGGGTCACCCCTGGTCCACCTTTTATGGCGATATCTCGAAACGGCGTCCACCTATGGAACTAAGGATTACTCCCTTTTAAAATACTCATTAACACCTTTCATTTGATACCCATATCGTACAAACGCACTCTAGAGTCACACCTGGTCCATCTTTATGGCGATATCTCGAAAAGGCGTCCACCTATAGAACTAAGGCCCACTCCCTCTTAAAATACTCATTAACTCCTTTCGTTTGATACCCATATTGCACAAACGAATTCTAGAGTCACCCCTGGTCCACCTTTATGGCGATATCTCGAAAAGGGGTCCACCTAGAGAACTAAGCCCCACGCCCTTTTAAAATAATCATTAACACCTTTCATTTGATACCCATATAATACAAACAAATTCTAAAGTCACCCCTGGTCCACCTTTATGGCGATATCTCGAAAAGGCGAACACCTATAAAACGAAGGCCCACTCCCTTTTAAAAATACTCATTAACACCTTTCATTTGATACCCATATCGTACAAACAAAGTCTAGAGTCACCCCTGGTCCACCTTTATTGCGATACCTCGAAAATGCGTCCACCTATAAAACTAAGGCCCACTCCCTCTTAAAATACTCATTAACTCCTTTCGTTTGATACCCATATTGCACAAACGAATTCTAGAGTCACCCCTGGCCCACCTTTATGGCGATATCTCGAAACGGCGTCCACCTATAGAACTAAGGCCCACTCCCTTTTAAAATACTCATTAACACCTTTCGTTTGATGCCCATATTGTGCAAACAAATTCTAGGGTCACCCCTGGTCCACCTTTATGGCGATATCTCGAAACGGCGTCCACCTATGGAACTAAGGATTACTCCCTTTTAAAATGCTCATTAACACCTTTCATTTGATACCCGTATCGTACAAACGCATTCTAGAGTCACCCCTGGTCCATCTTTACGGCGATATATCGAAAAGGCGTCCATCTATAGTACTTAGGTCCACGCCCTTTTAAAATACTCATTAATACGTTTCATTTGATACCCATATCGTACAAACGCATTCTAGAGTCAACCTTTATGGCTATATCCCTAAATGGCGTCCACCTATAGAACTATGGCCCACTCCCTCATAAAATACTCTTTAATGCCTTTCATTTTATACATATGTCATACGAACACATTCCAGGGTTTCCATCGGTTCATTTTCCTACATGGTTATTTTCCCTTATGTTGTCACCATAGCTCTCAACTGAGTATGTAATGTTCGGTTACACCCGAACTTAACCTTCCTTACTTGTTGTACTTAATTTTGCATGTAGTTTGTTTGTTAATTTAATATTTGCATGTTTGCGTTTTGTTCCGGTTTGATTATTTTAATTATGTTTTTTTCTTTTTTTTTTAATATTTGTTGTTGTTCTTTGTATTTGAGTTGAACGGCAAATCACAGTTTGATTAAATTCTAAACGATTTATTAAATAAAATATATAAAAAAGAGGTATACATATACTTACTACATATAAACCTATGCGATATAAGCTTTTTGAACACAAATGTTAGGTTAAAAATGCACCAATTTTAAAATAAGTTGCAATTGTAAGCTTTGATCGTATCAATATTTATTCAAATAAGGCTGTAATACTTATAACATTCTAATACTTATTACATTCACACAAGATTATGGGCCATTTTGGAGTTTAACAATAGGCATTAAACATGAAGTGCTCCATAAACTGGTATTTATGGCGCAAATCTACGCCTTTAGTTTAAAGCCTGATGCTTGGTTTTCATAAGGTCAAATTTAACCAGAAAATTGGTTATATCAATGAAAACGGCCTGTCCTACAACGTCAAATGCGTTTGCCTTCCATATATATATCTTTATATATAAAAATCACGTGTCACTATGTTTGGCGCAAATGAACTCCTAAACTACTGAACCGATTTTGAATTTGTTTTGCACCCCGTGTGTAGTTTGATCTAATTTGAAAGATAGGATAGGTTGTATCTCAGTTTATAGTCGCAATATTATTTTATTGCAATTTTTTTATACGTTTATACGCAATAATAAAATGTTACGTATACGCACCGGCACTCACATCAAGTATAGAATATCACCAGGCCCGCCGAGAGGGTGGAGAGGAGAGTCTTTAGTTGTTCCATGTGCAATTTTTAAGCCGAATTTCAAAAGCAACGAAAATCTGCATTTCGTTTTAATATTATAGTGAAGTGTGAAAAATAAAAATCTATATATATAAAAAGAAAGACTAAAATGTGTGTTAGTTGGGCCGGTGTTTGAAGAGATGCGTGGGTCGATTTTGTTCAAACTTTCACACAAGTTGCGTAAACCTCACGCGGTGGTTACTACATAGGTTTGGTTGCGAGATATAGGCCGAAACGTGGAACCGAGTACCCCTAGAATGTGTTTATAGAATATGGATAACAAATGAAAGCTGTTGATGAGTGCTTTAGTAGAGGGTAATTTTCATACCCCTGGGTGACTAGGGTTTCGATGAATGGGATGCAGGAGAATGAGAAGAAATTGAGAGAAGAGAAAAGAGAGAAGGAGATTGAGAAAGAGATAGAATGAGACGAAGATGGAGATAGATGAAGCGAAAAAGACGGAGGGAGGAGTGAATAAAAGGATTAGGAAAACGCGAAGAGGGGGGAGGACAGAGTCAGACGGAAAAAGCTTATTAAAATGTATGCAGATATGCCACATTTAGGGCATAAAATTCAAATTATGTATGTAGGTATAGATCGAGTTGCGTCCTAAACGGATCGACCGATCACACCAAATTTGCACAACCCACTAAAAACCTTCCAAGGATGGTCATAGGCTAAACATAACTGCAATATAAAAAAAGGGAGTGGTACCTACCATACAAATGGAATGCTTGATACAGCATAACTCTGGAAGTATTCATGCAAGAACATTGAAATCCAGTAAAGAGTTAAATTGGATTAATCCCCAACACCACTAAGAAAATAAGGGGTGAGTAAGAAGGAGCATGCAGCCTCTCATACAAATGGGATAATAAAAATTGGCAAGAAGCTATATGACGTTAAGTCCTAACAGCACCAGTAATATATGGAATTGAAAAAAAAAAAACAAGACAAATTGGACTTTCAGAACTATGGCTGCCTTAAAAACTTAGGTTATTTCAACACGTAAAGTTTGATTGCAGAGCTGGGTTTGGCTGTTATTCCTTTAGTATTCTTTTGGGGGTTTTTATCTTTAGGGTAGGTATTTTTGGATACGCCTGGAGGAACCGGAAAAAAACATTTCTGTTTAATTTGATATTAATTAATGTAAGAGCAAAAAGACAAATCATTGTGGCAGTTGCTTTCTCAGATACCGCGGATACCCTTTGTGTGGTCGACGTACAACTCCGCATTTAAATGACCACTGTATGCAAACATCTGATACATGCAACATAAGCAAACGGTCAGGCCAAAGTGAGGGTGTGCGATGTGTGCACCATGACTCATAAACAGTCGCTGCAAGTTTTAGACCTAACCCTTAAGAATTTAAGGTGATATGATCATCCCAAAGGTGGCGCTTTCCTGTTACTGGCTGGAAAAGCCGCAGTTAAAGCAAATGCGTGCTTTTTCGTCTATAGACGGCTTCACGTACAAAAATTTGCTCCCTTTTGAAATATGAGAGGGAATTTTAGCAGCAGCAGTTTTTGCTAAACAACTTCTTGAAATTAATTATGGCAAAATTCCTATTTCTTTACTAACAGATTTGATTTCTTTTCCTGAAAGTTTTTGAGAAAAGGCGTTTTAGGCACCTTAAAATGAGGATGTTAATATCACTAGAACCAAGACAACTTATCACTCTATTAACACAGTCGTGGAAGAGTCCTAAGCTGTGCATATCCGATTGAGTTTATTAGCTCTTCTGAGCCATCATAAATATCTCCTCATCGATTGAACCTTAAATAAATAATAGTTTAAAAAAAAAAAAACTAAAAAAACACGATTTTATAGCAAACCTAACTAAAAAATAGAAAATAATTTTCAATTAAAAAGAGTTTATATAACAGTAGTAGAAGGTCAAATAATCGTTTATAGTTAATCACCTCAAAAAATAATAAAATTGAAGTTATTAACAGAATAATTTAATTCAGAGAAAAAGCCTGGGGTGCATTTGACTACATTTCATATCTTTCCTCTCAGATAGTTGCCAATAGAATGATTGTAACATTCAATATCAAGCACCCCACGCTTTTTACTGTGAATTAAATTATTCTGTTAATAACTTAAATTTTATTATAATTTTATTTTGAGGTGATTAACTATATAAAATTGTTTGACTTTCTACTACTGTTATATAAACTCTTTTTAATTGAAAATTATTTTCTATTTTTTAGTTCGGTTTGCTATAAAAGCGTTTTTTTTAGTTTTTTTAAACTATTATTTATTTTTAATTTTTGAGTTCAAGTAATTTTAAAAGTTTTAGTCAAGAGTGATGAAACCTCGAAACGCCAGCGGTCAGGGATGAATCCAACCCCAAGGCACCGAAAAGGGCCAAGACGCAGGGAGGCTGCACGCGGTCTTTCGCCGAAATTTCCAAGGGTCCGCAGATCATTGGCATTATAGACGAGAGCAGCGAAGATGGCAGAATCCCGAAACAACAGTGGAAGTGGATCGAGGCCGCGTTCGCTACGGTGGCCGTTAAGGTTAAAAAGACAACCTTGGTCCACCGCCATCTTACACCGATGCAGGGTGGTTCCAGGGCAATGTCAAGATAATTGCCTGTGACGACGTCAGGTCGGTCAACCTCTATAGAGCCGCCGTCACGCTGATAGGGGTGGTATATCCGGGCGCGCCTCAAGGTAGTGGGGGCACGTGATATCCCCTCACGACCAAGGGCTAGAGCCTGGGTTCCAGTGACGCCAACGGACCCAGCTGACATCCTGGAGCTGCTCCAGGAGTACAACCCGCCACAGGTTTGGAAGTCAACCCGAATAAAACCGAGCTTGTCCTCTTCACGAGGATGTACAAAGTACGAAATCTTACACCGCCAAGAATTGGGGGTACGTTCTTAGCGTTTAGCGATCAAGTCAAGTATTTGGGAGTCATTCTGGATAGGAAGCTATTATGGAGTGACCATATAGTGGAGCAATCCAAGAAGGCAGCAGCAGAGCTGTTCACCTGCAATAGGGCAATTGGCACCTCCTGGGGATTCTCCCCTAAGTTGACCTACTGTATTTACACAGCTATTGTGCGCCCGATTCTTCTTTATGGTGCCTTGGTCTGGTGGCCTGCACTAGCTAAAAGTACCTATCTTAAAATGCTTCAAAAGGTGCAACGGAGTTCGGAGCTCTGCACTACCGGGGCTCCCGGCTCCACTCCAGATTCCGTTACATACATACATGGATACATAGATACATAGATAGATACAGGCCAAGCTATTAAAAGCGTGTTAAAAAGTGCTCCAGTATGCTCTTTCGTAGATGTGCCAAGCATCCACTTCTATCATTAATAACGGAATGCGTTTTTCGCATTATGTGCAAGGTTTCAAATCTATGGCCATTTGGGGTGGTCACAAGTTCAATTGATCTTATGTCCGTTAACCTTATGTGACCCCACCATCACATTATTGCATTGTCATCGAGCCTTGATACCTGTGCAAAGTTTCAATCAGACTTATGGCCATTCAAAGTGGTAATAAGGCCAATTGACCTTATGGCCGTTGACCTTATGTCACCACAGCATCACATTAATGCATTGCCATCGAGCGTTGATACGTGTGCAAAGTTTTAATCAAACTTATGGCCATTCCAAGTGGTAATAAGGCCAATTGACCTTATGTCCGTTGACCTTATGTCATCACACCATCACATTAATGCATTGTCATCGAGCATTGATACGTGTGCAAAGTTTCAATCAAACTTATGGCCATTCAAATTTGTAATAAGGCCAATTGACCTTATGGCCGTTGACCTTATGTCACCACACCATCACAATATGCATTGTCATCGAGCCCTGATACGTGTGCAAAGTTTCTATCAAACTTATGGCCATTCAAAGTGGTAATAAGGCCAATTGACCTTATGGCCGTCGACCTTATGTCACCACACCATCACATTAATGCATTGTCATTGGTCCTTGATACGTATGCAAAGTTTCAAATTAATCAGACTTCTAGAAACCGGTGAAAATTAAGCTAAAAGATTCCGTTACATACAGGCCAAGCTAATAAAAGCGTGTTAATAAGGGCCCATAATATCATAATATTTATGCTTCGTTATTTCGATTCTCCACGCTTATGTAGTGGGACAAGGATTTTCATCACAAAAGTTTTACGAATGTCATTGAAGCAATTCATTTTATAGGAAAATTTCGAAAACAAAAAAGTTTTAAACCAAGGATTCCATTGATACCGATAGATTTGTCTTTTCAATTTTAAATGGCTCAAATTTCCTATCCCTATCAATGAAGCTCGCGAGGGGAATCCTGTTACAAGTATGAATATATCAAACTACAACAGTGATTAGCTGTAGCAGAAGTCAATCTTACCAACTCATGTTTTACCCATGGCCAGTTACGCGTAGCCTGCATATTTTTATAGAAACGTGGGGGTAAAACCCACGGGCGTAAGCTAGTTAACAATACGGTGGCAGTTAAGTTCAGCAATAAGTGAAAACGACAATACGATATGGTGAATTTGACATTAACACACCTCATTGTCCAACATGCTGGCAATTTATATTCGTTTGACAACTGGCGTCACATCAACAAATAATGCCACAGCATCCCTACAAAAAATTTGGTCACAAAAACTAATCACGCCCATGCAAATGTGACTATGAATATAACCTATGACCGTAAAATGACTAGTCAAATGACGTGGAATGACGAGAGCGTTTTTGCAGGGATGTTAAACCACAGGGAATGATGAAACAGGTTGTGAAACAAAAGAATACAAAATTTTAGCGAGGGTTTTGACGACGTACTGCTTTATCGACTTCTAGTCAGTTATGTAACATAATGAAAACGCATTTCACACCAAATGGCCAGCGGGTCACTTTGAATCAGTTTTTGATGCCAGTCATTTTGACCTAATGAAAACCAAAAAACAAAAAATTGTACAATAACTAACAAACTAACTTTATTTAATTAAATTTCGAATGAGCTGAAATATATATAAATTAATAGCATTGAAATTGTAAAGTATGTATTAATATTAACTATCTCAAGTATTTACTTGTATATTTGCATAATATTTTAGTGATGTACAAAATATAAATAAATAAATAAACATATTTAAAAAAAAAACCTCACTAATTGTTGCTTTTCCCCATTATCTTTCAACTCCTCCATATCAAATTTATAGAAACGAAGCCGGTCCAAAACAACTCCAACAACAAAGTGGCGCAGGATTCACAGCCTACGATACTATGGCAGTGTAATTTGTAAACCATTAGCGATAGTAACAACAAACATAATTTACTAGCACAACAACAACAACTAAATGAAAAATTATTGTAAAACCTCCCAGCTCCACTAGTCACAGCAGCAGCATTAGCAGTTGATAAATGATAAATCAAATTTTTTCTTTCAGAGGATTAAGTAATGGTGTAAAAAAAGCAGAAAATTAGATAAATAAGTTATAGCGTGTGGGAGAGTTATTGAGAGCGAGAGAGCACATTACATACACGGAGCGAGTAAGTTACATGCAAGCTTTCTCTCACTGAAGTCAGGCAGCTTAAGACAGAGAGAGAAAGAGAAAGTGCGCATATAAGAGTATGTAAAGAGAGTGAGCGGAAAAAATATGAAAACACGGGCGTAGTTAGAGCGAAAGAGATAGCCATATAACGACATACATCCAAAAAAACATCACACCATATTTAAAAGTGAAATTATTAAATGTAAATGCAAACACTCTCTCTTTTTTCTATAAACAAAGAGTACAGCTAATAAGTAACGAAAAAAATTAAAACTTTAAATAAAAAAGTTGCTGAGGAGTTGTAAGACGAAATTTAATAAATTATTTGCATTACTACGTAAATACATTGATATGTATACATATATAAAACGCATTTATACATACATACATATTATATACACTACATACATACATATAATTATAATTAATATTACTATATACAAAACTAAAAAAAAGAAAAACGAACAAAAATTTATAAAATATTATTAAATGTTCTATGTGAAAAGAATAAAATTATGCTAAGAAATAAAAACAAACAAGAAAGTCAATATAAAATGTAGCAGCAAAATAGTTAAGGAAGCAGCATAACTATTTCATTATGATGACACCGGAAAAACAATTAACAACAAATACAATTCAAATGTTAATTTTTGTGTTTTTTATTTGCTGTATACAAAAAATAAATAAAACTAAATTTTACTAAAAAAATATTTAACAAAAAAAGAAATAATTATTTAAAATAATACTCTCACATAAATACATATTAAATGAGGAAAACTCATGCATTTATTGTAATAAAATAGTTGAAGCAGTTTAAGTAAGTCAAAAAGCGCAGTCGAATCAATCAAGTTTTTTATAAGCCATACATTTTTATGTGTAATTTATATTTATATAATTATTAAGCATCTGTATTGTAATTAAGTAAAAGGAACAGTCATTTGAAGTAAAAATAAATAGACATAGACGTGCATACATATACTTTTAAGCAAACACTAGACACAAGTAAAATTCATATAAAATAGACCAGCGATTTTTTTCTAAAGAAGTTCATACGCGACAAAGAGGGTTTGCGAAAACTTTTGAATTTTTTTTTTTAAATCTTAGATCTACCAATTTTTCCCTATTTTATTACGCCACTGTTGCCATGCAAGCTAGAAAACCTATACAATTTTTCAGAACCTTTTTTCTCAAAAAATGTTTAGAAAATAATTTTTATTTCTGTCACTATCGGATCTGCCTTTAAGAAAGTCATCTTTATAAGAACAGAGCTGAAGTAGTTTCATTAAATTGTTCAATATTTTTAAATCAGAAACTAAACTTTTTTTAATTTTAATTTTTTCACGTTTGATGTTTTTGGAATTTATATAGCTTTTTTTCAAATAGCTTCTGATCAGAATGTTTTTTGCGAAATTTCTTCATGTTTTCAATATTTTTTGAAACAGGTCTTGAATATTATTATTTTTAACTTAATATATTAAAAGTTTTCTAAACATATTTTTCTGATCACAGAATCCATAAGAGAAAATGATCGTTGAGAACCTCAGAAGAATGGCTTTCGCGAAAATGTTTACATATTTCAAAAACATGATTTTATTCTTTTATTTTTTAATTTGGAAATTTTCAAAAGTCTTCTGAGAAAATGTTCGTCAAACAAGTTGATAACCGTAGAATGGGCCACGCAACATTTTTAAAATTTTTCTATATTTTAAAAAGAAAAGTTTCTGAAAAAGAGTTTTTGATTCCGCAATCCACTTATAAAAATACTCGTCAACCAACTTGAGAAACTTAGAATGGTTTTAGTGAAATTTGTCGAACATGGTTTTAATATTGTTTTAATCTTAAACTTTTCTTTAATTTGTTTTTTTCTGTTGACGGTTTGAATTTCAATTGAAATGTTCGTCAATCATGTTGAGAATAATAGAATGGTTTTCGCAAAATTTTTGAATATCTTAAGAACATGATTTTAATGTTTTTTATTTAAAATTTAACCTAACCTTTCTGAAAAAGTTTTTTTCTGATCATATAGTCCGCCTATAAAATAGTTCGTCAAACAAACTGAGGAACTCAGAACGGTCTTCGTGAAATTTTAAGAACATAATTTTAATGTTATTTTTAACTTAAATTTTTCTGAAATAGTTTTTTGTGATCACCGTTCCATGAAATGTTCGTCAATCATGTTGAGAATCACAGAATGGTTTTCGCAAAATTTTTGAATATCTTAAGAACATGATTTTAATGTTTTTTATTTAAAATTTAACCCAACCTTTCTGAAAAAGTTTTTTTCTGATCATATAGTCCGCCTATAAAATAGTTCGTCAAACAAACTGAGGAACTCAGAACGGTCTTCGTGAAGTTTTAAGAACATAATTTTAATGTAATTTTTAACTTAAATTTTTAAAAATTTCGGCTGCAAAATTATTCTGATTCGTTGTTTATGAATTGTTCGTTAAACAAGTTGAAAATCTCAGAATGGTTTTCGCGAAATTTCAATTGAAGAATTTCAAAACTTTAAAACTATTGCCAATATAAAGGTCGCAATAAAGAAACTTATTGTAAAATCTATTATGTGCTTTTAATTAAGCTCTTTGAAAGTAGGCTGCTTAGACCCTGAGTGGACAAATATTTCAAGTTTCATAAATTTCGAAAATGGTTTTTTTTTGTGAAAAACTTTTGTTTTTCAATAATTTTTACTTTTAATGAAAATTTGTTTTTATTGATAACTAAACCACTCTAACAAATGATATTTTTTCTATATTAAATGTGCTCAAATTGGAATAAAGAAAAAGAAAAATTTTTTCATATCGTTTCGATATTGTTTTTTAAAGATTTTTACATAAACTTGTGTTATTTTTGTTCTATAAAAAAGTGAAATGAAATAAAATTGAAAACAAAAATGTATACGACTGCATGAAAAATGAAGAAAAAATATTATTCAAATACATTAACATTTTTTCACTTCATCGTTTCATAGAAAAAAAATTCACCCTCTGTTCTAAACTTTAGAAAAGTAAGAAAATAGAAGAAACCAATAATTTCGCAAACCCTTGAGTCGCTTTCACTAATGTTTAAATATACACTGCAAATTAACCTAAATTTTAGTCGATTAAAAATTGTATTTAAATGTACATGCCATACAAATATTAGCTCACATATTAAAAGTAATAAAAAAAAATTACAAAATTTTTACTTTTTTTTCAATGTGCAGAAAATTTGTTGAGCATAAATAAAAAATACTTTTATTAAGTTTTTTCAAAGCTTGTACTACAAATTTGCCAGCCATTTTGCAAAGCAACCATTATGATTCTTAATTGTAGAAAATTGAAATTTTTTATAAACATATGAAATGTTTCTTTAAAATTTTGTTTTGTGTTTTCAATTGTGTTATACAAAACAAACAGTTCAATTCGTTTCCTATTAATTTTAAGCAGATTTAAATTACATTAAATATGTTTAAAGAGGGACTTTTTTGACATATGTACATTTTAAGTATATGTCTACGTTAAAATTTATTTTTTTAAGAAACCTATAAAGTTGTCTCGTTTTTAATTATGATATGCAAAGAACTACTTTTTGCAAAGTTTACCGAAACTAAACCGAATATTACTGAAAAAGAGTTCACGAAATAAATTTTTTATTATTAATATCTTAAATTTTTGTTTTTTCAAATATTCGAATTTTTTTGTAGTAAAAAAAATGTATCATATATGATTATTTAATTCAAATAGAACAAAAAGATTTTAAATGATTTTTTAAAGAAATTTTTATATTCTAAATGAAGAATAAAGAATTTTGTTTGCAAAAATTATGTTTAACAAAATTTTTTCTGAACATAGTAACAAATGCAAATCTGTATTAATTCGATAAGATATATAAATAATTAAACTAAAATAATATATTTCTTTTTTTTTCACAAATCAAATTAAAAAATGACTTGCGTTGTAAGTGATATTTACTTTTTGTTGTTTGTATAAACAAAAAGTCAATTAATTATAAATATAAAAAAGTAAAAATGTTTTTAAATAACAACAAATTTAAAATTTTATATGTTTAAACAATTTTTTTTTAAATTTTATCATTAACATCTAGTTATTGAACTAAGTAGGCATTTGAGCGCTAGAAAGAAAATGAAACTCCGGTAAAGTATAAAATTTTTAATAATTTGATAAGTTTCAAATGTCTAGTTCAAAACAGCATACATTTCAATATACTTATTTTTTCAGTTTGTTTCAATACGTCATAAACTTTCACTGCTTAAAACGCGCTTCCATTTTCTTATTTTTACTTCTGTTAAAATTTTTTTTAAACTGAAAAAAAAAAAAATGTTTACTATTAAAAAACTCAGTCACGCACAAAAACCTCATTTCCTAAAAACAGCTCTTCCTCCTTTAAAAAGAAAATAAATTAGTTGTTAAAAAATTTTGCACTTACCCCTCCAATTTTTTAAGTTGTAATTTCCAAAAAAAGTATTTACATTTTAGTAAAAAAAATTATATCATATAATTGTTTTACAATTTACGCACTGAACATATATCATTTACACAAAATTGTTGAAATTTGTACTATACAAAACATACTCTCAGCACTTTTTTCTTCTTAAAATAAAAACGCACTTTAGTTAGCTTTAAAGAATATACATTTACAAAAATTTGGTGTTAAAATAGTTAGGTACTAAAGTGTATGTTTTTTATTTTTATTTTTCTTATTTTTTATAATTTTAAATAAATTATGCTGCGCATACTACTATAGTATTTTTAAGTTTTATATAGCTTTAAGTGATAAAAATTCTGCTGATGTGAAACTTTTAAGGTAAGACTTACGCGAACGTTTTATTTTTTAAAATGCAAAATGTTTCACTTGCTACATAATAATATACGTCTTCGATTTTTTAAATAAAAAAAAATATTTTTGTGGTTTTTATTTGTCTTATTTTTTTGTGGGCTTATGAATGTTTTTTTTACTTTTCATTTATTGCTTTCAGTATTTTGATAAAAACTGATTGCTCCCTAAAGGTTTGTATTAATTTAAAAATAAATTTTTTTGTTGAAATAAACTAAGTGTTTAGGTTAAGTTTTTTTTATTATTTTTTATATTTTTGTTTTTTTAATTGAGACTTTTTAGAATTTTATATACTGCATACTTTTCATAGTTGGTGCACAGTGAAAATTTTTCATTTCATCTATTTCAGTAAAATTAACACGTAGCAGATTTAGTTTTTCTAAAAAAATTATTTGGTATTTTTTGCTTGTGTCTATTCGTCCGTAAAATTGAGTAGGTATACACATTTTCGAACTTTGTAAAATTGTTTATTTTTATTAATATTATTTTTAATTTTACCTTATTCTAAACGATAAAAAAATTTTGGTTGAAGGTGTTTTGGTTAGTTTACAAAGTCGTAAAAAAATAGAAAACTGAGAAAAACATTTTTATAAAATAAACTTATTTTTTTATTTTCAGCCTAATGTTTTGAATAATTACGAAAACTAAATATTTAGTTGGACATTTTCTTCAACATCTTGAGCTGTAAAAAAACTTGCATGTTCCATATTTTTAGTCGAGTTAAGTTTTGAATTTTTTATACTAATTAATTCGATATTTTCTCATTAATACCAAATTGTCTTCGAAAGACTTAAAATCAAAAAAGTTTGCTATTGGGCCATAAGAATAAAGAGATTTCAAAATTGTTCTTAGAATATAAATTTTCAATATATTAAACTATTTTACAGCAAATAATTTTTGTGTGCCTTACTAAATTTATTCAAAAGAAGTTATTTTTCAAAATATTATATATACATTTTACCTTAAGTTTTTTATTTTAAGAAAATACTGCCAAAGTATGCATTTTTTGTTTTGCTTTATTTTGAAATTTCAAAGGGCAAAGTTTTTCTAATTACTAAAGAAAACGAAAAAAATTGGAAATCTTATTCCTAGCCGGTAATGCAGTTGATAGCTTCATTCAGCTGACCAATGGAACGTTTTCCTAGAAATTAACACCAGCGACATCTGTTGACAAATAGCAACGCATTAGTGCTTTCCGTCAATAGCGAACCGATCTAGATACCCCACTAGAATAATGTAGCGCTATCCGCTAACTTTTTTTAACTTTTGACAGTGGTAAATTAGCTTAACACCACCGGACACCGTGGTGTGATGGTAGCGTGCTCCGCCTACCACACCGACTGCTCTGGGTTCACACTCCGGGCAAAGCAACATCAAAATTTTAGAAATAAGGTTTTTCAATTATAAGAAAATTTGTCTAAGCGGGGTTGCCCCTCGGCAGTGTTTGGCAAGGGGAGCGTGTCATTATTCTGTATTACAAAATTCTGGGTGACAAAATTCTTTAAATTGCAAAAAAATTCTGCTTGAACAAAATTCTGCTTTTTTAAAATTCTGCTTTTTAAAATTCTGCTTTCTAAAATTCTGCTTTTTCAAAATTCTGCATGATTAATTCTGGAAGCCAAATTCCGGAATCATGGCATGGCGTAGCCGGTGTTGGATCGGCTAAGGGTTATTTTTTTAAAGTGCGGCCGAAGGCCGCCTACGCAGAAGGGTATACTACGCAGTAGGACATCACCGTAGCGGTAGCCACGGTTGTACCACACACCTGGACTTGGCATGGCGTAGCCCAGGGTTATTTTTTATAAGCGCGGCCGAAGGCCGCTTATGCAGAAAGTGTTCTACGCAGAATTACTGTGCATGGCGCACTTTTTCAAAATAATTACATGACCTCTTTAACATTGTTAACATTATATTTTAATACAGAATTTTATAATACAGAATTTTGAAAGCAAAATTTTAAAAAGTAGAATTTTGTTTTTAGAATTTTGTACATACAGAATTTCGACACCAACCCTTTGGCAAGCACTCCGAGTGTATTTCTGCCATGAAAAGCTCTCAGTGAAAACTCATCTGCCTTGCAGATGCCGTTCGGAGTCGGCATAAAACAAGCAGGTCCCGTCCGGCCAATTTGTAGGAAAAATTAAAGAGGAGCACAACGCAAATTGGAAGATAAGCTCGGCCTAAAATCTTTTCGGAGGTTATCGCGCCTTACAATTATTTTATTTATACTAATTTTAATAATTCTGCTATTCACTAGCTTTTGTTAACCCTGAACTTAATAAAATATCCTAGTTGCAATCATTATCGATTTGACAATTGGAAATTTATCGTGGTGTTTGTTGATGTGGTTAAGCTTTCGAGAAAGTTGGTAAATTTATTTACTGATTTAAATACACACATAAATATTATTTTGAAGTTTAACTTGTGTGTTTTTTTTTTTTTGGAGAAAAATGGCATTTGAGTTTGTGGCGTATAGTTCGTCGCCGAACGCAACCGCAAATAACGCAAAAGTGGTGGACCTTGCTGGTGGAGGCCATTCTTTACCGAAAATTTGTGGCGCCAACAAATGGTTACTTGTTTTTTTTTTTTTCAAATGCTTCATGACCTTTTAGTAAATTTTTACATTTCACTACCAGAGATGCCAGTTTTTCTCAAATTGAATAAATATTTAGCAAATGTTTTCAAAACAAAGTTATTTGACTACGGTGAGAATGCCGATTTTAAAAATTTGGATATTTTCACTACATCCTTAATTTTATAAACTTTAAGTGATTTCCATAAATATTTGCATATAAAAGACTGATGTAAAAAATTAAAGTTTTATAAATTTTAATAAATTTGTAGTTTAAGTAAAAACTTGAAAAGTTGTGGCCAAAAATTGCTCAAGTATGTAGGAAGGCAAATGATATTGGGCATCACTTTTTTGAAAATTTTGAATTTGAATATTGGGCCTAATTAATCAAAACTAAGCACTTGTGTTTTTCTAAAGATTTCGGATACTTTGCACTCATTATTTGTGTCCTTCCTTGTAGTCTTATGGTCCGTGCAAACTTTTTGTTTGTTATACTAAATTTTTTCTTACATCACCAATCCGCTTTTAGAAATTTTCCTACAAAATGTTTGTTTCCAGAGTTCTGGAACTGGAATTACTTGAAATACATGTTGGTTTGTAAGTTTTTTTCTTAATTCTTTAAAATTCACCATTTTTTTTAAGGTTTAATGCTGAGTAGTACAAAAGTTTACAAGAATTTTATTAATCCAAGAAAGCATATTTGACTTTAAATTTGTCCAAGGTGCACTCACCACACTTACCATTAGGGTTTGGAACTAACATAGAACTGCTTTATCTTGATCGTCAATGCAGATCACTAATGCAGTTTTTGATCACTCGAAAGTCGGCTAGCAAGTGCTGTGGAAGACGAAAAGTGGGTTATAGATCAACTAGTTCGATGGTAATACAGTTAATAGGGTGCCCAGGTTGCTAATTTCATGAGTCAGTATAAACTTCAATGGCAGACTATTGAGTCACTTCCTCTCTTTACTTGAATATATATGTACGAAAAAGTGCACTCTAGCTTTGCTGCTCTTCTAAACGGTCATAACCTTAAAGATGCTGGTATAAACGTTATTTTGAGAATACATCTTAGCCATTCCTTAACGTCGTCTTGAGTTCATCCATGCAGATTACAGCTCTTCTGGGATGGAACAGCATCAAACCATTCTCTTCAAGTTTCACTGCTCGGAGTACCTGTTGAAAAGAACCAATCTGGTAATATCACGTAGTTTAATTCAGTTTGTGTGCTACTCTTACTCCATATTTCCCTTAAGCAAACGACAGCGAAGCGTTACTCTCTGATTACCAGCCTGGCTTCGTGCCGTTCGTCACCAATACCAGTTAATGCTGCCACTTCATCTGACATATCACCAAATGACTTCTGTCAAATATAGTGCCATTAGTGGTAACCTAAGAAGCTGACCTTACCCAGTGCTCTAGAAATCGAAGTTTTATTGAGTTTTATGATTGGCAAGCTTAAACATTTGTGATATTGTCACTATATTTTTTTCGTATAAATGTTTTTAGTATATAAATGAATATTACTTCTTTATTTTTTCTTAATATAGACAAAAAATATTGCTTATTTTGTTAATGAAATTCAATATGCAGCAAATTTGTTTAAACTTACGCATATTTTTAAAAATTAAAATACACTAAAGGGCATTAATAAATAATTTTACTTTTTTATTTTTACTAGAGCTTACCATTTCTCGAGCATGTTCGAGATGAGATTTCTCGCGAGTCTCGCCTTCTCGCGAGATTCTCGAATCTCGAATTACTCGTAAGGCTTGCGAGATTCTCGAATCTGGAATACAATTGAAATATAGAGCTTACGATTTCTTCTGGAGCACAAGCCAAAATGTCCGCAAAACCACAAGTAAAACAGAATATTGCCAATGCAGCGACTGAATTGAAAGTCGAGAAGATCGCGAGTATTACGAGTAATTCGAGAATCTCGTGAGCCTTACGAGAAATTCGAGATTCGAGAATCTCGCGAGCCTTACGAGTAATTCGAGAATCTCGCGAGAAGCCATGTTCTTCATGCCCCGTTCAAAAATAAAATATTGCGAACAAGTGAGTTAAATGTCATTGAAGCAATATAATCAACAAAAAAGTCACAAGTAAAAAAAAAGAAGTGTATAAATACAGTCCATAAGGCAATTAAGTATGAATGTCGACAAGCTCACGAGATTTACGAGGACTTCGAGACACGAGAATCTCGCGAGAAGTCGAGTTCTCGATTTCTGGGGTCTCGAAAATCTCGCTTGTGCTCGAGAAGAAATCGTAAGCTCTAATTTTTACTACGATTACAGAAATAATTTCAACAAAAAGTCTTCGAATAAAAAAATGTATAGATTATGTATAATATGAAAAAATTCGGCGGTTTACCATTTTATCTATAAATAAATGTAGTGTTGTGAAATTATTGCTTGAAAATGCATACATTAAAATAAAAAAAAAGTTCTTCAACAAAAAAAAATAACAAATATTAACAAAAACATATATAAATAGCATTTACCTTATATATAAAAATAAAACAAAATAGAGGTTGACTGTAAGCAGAATGTGAATTTTTTTAAATTATAAGGCATTTAAAAGGTGCTTCTTACAAATTTACTGTTGGAATACTTATAAAAACGGAAAAATTTTAGGCAGCGAAATTGAAATTAAAAACATTATGCAAACTATGAATACTACTGATTATGGAAAAAATTGAAATCAAAAATCAAAATTCTTATAACAGAAAAATTTTACAAAATTCGTGTTTTTGGCAATTTAAATGAGAAAAATTATAATTAGAAACAAAGATATGAAAACAAATTCATAAACATAAACTACTCTCACTTTACATTTTACACAGCTATTATATATACATAAATTTAATGGATAAAAAGTAAAACGACGAACAAAGTGCGAAAATATATATATACATGCATAAATATATTTATTGATGTTTAAGTAAATTAATTTGGAACTGAAGCAGAGAAAAAGTGAGTAGTGTAATAAATGCATAGAAAACTCTTTCGTCTAATAGATGTTACGTCATGTCCAACAACAAATGACAGCCCGTGAAGCTAGGAATGGAAATAATTCATCGCATATTCATACTTTTACACATACATACATACATCTCACTCACTCATGCTCATGTGCCGGTATAATATCACGACTCAAATAAAATGCACATTACATTAAAAAAAAATTCATCAAAGCGCATTTGATGTATTTGCCTTAAAAAAATATACATTATTCTACTACGATTTTTACATTCGCTTTATTTGTGTTGCTTGCATGACCCGAAAACGCTTTCAATTATAACTATTTATGATTAAGTACTTTTCTAACTAAATTACATAAATATATAAAATTAACACATACAAATAGATTAAAAAATTATCTATTGTCGAAATACAATAAAAGGACGTATAGTTAATATGTATAATTTCAAAAATGAATTTATATGAATTAGTGTGTTTTCCTTTTTGAAAAACTAACACAATAAAATATTATATTGCTTTGTTTCTACCTTAATTTATTTACCATATTTCATACTTTCATACATACATCAAAAGGATGAAATGCAAAATCGAGGAAAAGTGTTAAGTCATACACGAAACATAGCTTATAGTGAAACGACTTGAATCAAAATATCATACCATCTCATTTTACAAAATCATATACATAGCAGACATACATGAACAAAAAATCATAAAAAAATACGTAAACCTATGTACATTACTCATACATAACACCAAAAAAACATAAAATTCTTAAGAAACAAACATGAATAATAATTTCAAAATAAAAAACGAAAAAGCTAAATACGCACATACCCATACTTATGTAATATCATTCGAAATCATACATAACATAAGAAATTCATAAGTCATAATCGATGAATGTGATGAAATGAATGAAAAGTACATAGGTAAACGACGAAAATGAAAGTATGCTAATAATGTTATTCTCATAAAGAGCGTGCTTACCAATATAACTCCACTACATACTCCTCTCTTACTCTTATTCCAAAAAGTACATATATAAGGTTTATATTATTACGAAAAATATTTAACTTTACAAAAAAATAACTATTGACAAAAAGAAAAAAACTGGTCGAAGAAAAGTTTATGCAAAATAGTAGATGAAATATTAAATAAGAGTGAATATTCTTAAACGTAATTTTAATGAAAGAAAAACAAAAAAACGAACAACAAAAACATAAAAATAAATAATTAAAATATTGTAACTCAAGTGTAAAATGAAGGCAAAGCCAACGAGGCACAATACTCACACTTTCCACACACACATATATACACACGTCCAAAAACATGAAAAGCAGGAAAACTGAAAGTCACGTGAAAGCTCACACAGCTCGTATTTCTTGAATTTTATAGCGAATTATGTAATATGGTCAGCACAAAAACTCTCACACATCATACATACTATACAGACATACAAAAACCATATATTGCCAATTTATGTTTTAAAAATAAAACACAAAAAAAGGGAATCTAATGGTTTTTTAATTAAAAAGTTTTGATATAGGGGAAAAAGTGTCAAAAGACTTCACATAGACATAAACTTATTGCTGTCGTAAATTATATAATTTAATTTTTCCTACAAATTGGCGGGACGGAAGCACATGTTTTATGCGGACTCCGAACGGCATCTGCAAGGCAGATGAATTTTCCCTGAGAGGCTTTTCAATACACTCGGAATGTTTGTTAAATCACTGCCGAGGGTCGACTAGAAAACTTTTTTCTAATTGAAAAGAAAAAAAAAACAATGGCGGCCGCCGTAATTGCTGTCGTAAATTGTACGATATTATGACAATATGACTTATTGGCATTGAAAATCTCGTATTCGTTAAGTCTACAATCCTCCCATTTGCCCTTAAACAGTTGTTTTCGCGAACTACTTCATACACCTAACTGTCCCTGGAGAACATTCTTGGAGAATGACTCTAGGTTGTTGTTTTGCTTCGTCCCAGTCTATAAGTGCGACTCGTCACGAATTGGCATCAATATCCTCTCATCCAAGGAAACTAATTGTTCCAATACTGTTGGACCATAGATACATTGGTGTTAGACGTTTTGGTTGCACATTTCAATTGAAAATAATTTTTATGCAGGACATACATTGCGCATGTTAGCGTCGATTTTGGATAAGTAAGAGGTTAGCCTATACTTAAATATATCAAAGTGTATATGTTGATAAGGCTAAGGGGCCTACTCATGCTCATCTAAATTAAATGGCTGAGTTATTGAATGTCAAATCTCTACATAGTGTAATGAAGATCCCCTTATTTGGAAAGCCGGGGTATATTAATCAGTTATCTGTTTGGATGGCCAGATGTCTGGGAACTTTACTGAATTTGCCTGTTTAGAATTGTGATTTGCTCTTTTATGTGGAGCATTTCCGCCTCATTATGTAAACGATGTTCAGGTGTCAAACCCCCGTGAGAGTTCTGGGCGAAACGTTTAGCAGCCCTGCAGTCTCTTACAGTCTTTAAGTCACGTGAGCTTTATAAGTTTTTACCAGCGCTTCTTTTTGTTTGTTCCAAGAGCCTGGCTCTGTGTTTTGGTTGCAATCGCGTTGGCATGTGCATGGAAAGTACGATTATAATCAAACATTAAGCCTAATATTTTTGGGTATATGACATTTGCTTATGTAATGTCAACGGCGTTGATGACAATACCAGATACAGCGGATACGATAAGTTCGAAACAATTTAAAAAAAACGAAGGGGCTGATTAGGGACTAGGCCTCTGCAACCGCCAAAAGCGCAAGCCATAGGAGGCATATTATGAAAGATGCAGTAATGTTTGGATAGGAATCTCGAACTTTGGGCCGATTACGTGAGCGATACATACTTGGAAGTAGGTAAGTTAGCAGCAAGCACACTAGGTAAGCACGTATGTATACATATATGTAGTTCGTATGGATATTAAAAAAAATGTGAAAGTAGATACAAATTGAATGTTGATGTTTCATTTAGGTTAAATGTTTTGAATTAAACCGAGTAATGTTTCCATACCCCTTGTTAAATTTGGTTTGGGGATGGGCGTTTTCGAACTTGTGCGGTTTTCAGCCTCCCTTTTTGTTATTAAGATTGCTAACACGTGGATGACGTATCAAAACACATAAATATGCGAATATAAAGGGCTGCTGTAGACTGGCCTACACATATGAGTGCTTCAGCGCCTGTTACCGAACGCCATGCAGACTTAAAATTAAAAGTAACGTGATCACAACGGACGTTGAGCCTAGTGCTCAACTCGCCTCCCGACGGTGTTACGGTACTAGGTTTAGTGCAATTAGAGTCCCAAATTGACTGAGGCTTTCGATGCTAACTTCGGGGAGGAAAAAAATAATCGTCGGGCATAAAGCCTTGGTATACTAAAGCATGGTGACTTCAAAGTAATGTTCAATGTGTTTAGAATTTCGCATACAAATCTCGTAAATTTTAGTTGCTGTGCTTTGTTAAGAGCAGAGCTTTAGATAAAGGAATAGCCCGGATGCACATGCAATTTCGTAGCACTCCTCGTTTTTAAGAACGCATATTTTGTATGTCCTCTTTGAAAAGTGCACTGTGAAATATATTTTGTTGCACAGTCATCACAGGAACTGCTTTGTTCACATTGATGATAAGACAGGGCTTCACTGCCAAATAGCATATCTATCGTCAATGCAGTGCAAATGTACATTAACATTTTATGTAAACTTAGTCGATAATGATGTTCTTCTGAACATATTTATTGACAGGCTGTTAAACGAATGTCTGTAAAGAATAACAATTGGGTAAGATTTGGGTACTCTAGTTTTGGCACAGTAAAAGTTAAATTTAAATTAAGTGCTGTTGTGGAATGGGTCTTCTGTGTTTCGTTTCCAAAAGGTTGTTACTCCAAAACATGTTATTGGTACAAGTAGTTTATTTTGCATACTAGTGATGGACGATATGGCGATTTTGAGCTATCAGCGAAAATAGATATGGCTATTTTTGAATATCGGCTATTTTTTATAGCTATAGCGATCGATTTATTTCAACAAGCGATTCCATACAGAAGAGCGATTTTGAGCTATCAGTGAATATAGGTATGGCTATTTTTTAAAGCTATGGCTATTTTTTACAGCTATGGCGATCGCTTTAATTTATCTTTAATAAGCGAATCTGCAATTATTTGTATACTTGTATATAAAAAATGAATGTTTAACTCTTTTTACCAGAGTAGATTGAATGTTATACATTAATTTATACTAAGTTAAATTTTATTAGAATATATGAACCAAAATTGGAATAAAAAGAAAAAAGTATGTACCTTTAATTGTAAACTAATGTAATGTGAAATTCTAATTTTCTGAGATGTTATGATATATATTATTAACTGGCTGACGACAATATGTTCAGACTCGTATTACACTCAATGAGATGAAACTAGCTGAAATAAATGTATATGCATCTTTGTTTTATAATTTTGTTAATTGAAAATGCTTTGATTTTTAAATGTAAGATGAATCAACCCGAAATAAATCTGTATATGTAACACCATAAAAACATGATTTATTTACTATATTATACTACACCGATGTATTCAGAAATGCTCCGTATGAATTTATTCTGAAAGTTGTATTTGGCTGCATAAATTTGTACAGTAAAGTGAATCAATTTTTAATTAAAAATACAGAGGAAAAATATAGCAAATTATTCAAACTATTATAAAAATATTCTTTAGCAGAAAATTAGCCACCCACTGCAGTGCCCTAGAAATTAGCCGGAGAATTCAACCATATACAAACCATATGACAAATCTTGAATTGTATTCTCCCAAAAACCTTAAATTTTGAGTTAATCTGTTTACAATAAGACGAGTGATATATGTTTCTATAATTCTTTTATTTTACCATCAAAAACACAAATTTTATAAAACTGTTAACGGCTACTGCCTAAAAGTATGAACTTATGAATAACACAGGCAATCAATCTTAGGCCAAGTCTAAAGACCCATGTCTATTTGGCCTCACATAGTGTAATTAAAAACAAAAAAATTCAGTCATTCCATTTCTTTTACACATTTCATGAAATTAAAGTTTAAACTTATATTGCTTGTTTAATATTTTGACAAATATTAATTATTTTATTATAAATACTTAAATATAAAATCAAAATATAACGAATTTTATATTTTATGATTGGCGTTTAAAAAGATAAGGATTTTAGCCTTTTCATCATCTAAGCGCATTCTTCTCTCGCTTAAAATAAGGCCGGCTTGAGAAAAAAGTCTTTCACAGGGAACCGATGTTCCTAAACACCCCAACTTTTCGCGAGCTATAGGAAATAGATTGGGATACTTGTAATTGTTTTTCTGTCACCATAAAAAAGGATCAACTTTTCGTGCAATTACAGTTTCTTCTATATACCTCTGCACTTCGATAATTGCTTTTGAATGAGTTGTGCCTTGCGGTCTCTTTGATCTTTGCGTTGATTATTTTTGGGTTCGATCTTTCGCTTGTCTGTAAAAATTACCCAAACCACGTGGCTGCTTTTCTAGCCGACTTCACAATGTCGTCGTTCTAGTTGTTGCACAAGTTTGCTTTGTTCCGTTCGCTGTTTCGGAAAGTAAAGCACACAGATGAGCAATGATGAACGATATCTCCCTATCGATGATTGCATCGCTGCTATTAGTATTAGAATTTCATGCTGAAGGAAAATCGCCAATCGCTATAATCGCTATTGGCGATATTCTGCCAGAGGTGATTGTCATTCAAAAGAATCGAATGAAGGAAAATAGCCAATCACTGATATATTTGGATTGCAATAGCTATAGCTATTAGCGATTTGTCAATGGCGGCGATGCAATCACCAATAGCGAAATATCGAGCCATCACTATTGCATACATTCATAATTACATTCTGTAGAAGAGTAACGGAGAGAGATTTCTGCGGCAGTAGTGGACTAAAGAATTTCTTTACGTATACATCCAAGTGTGACTATAACTTAGAAGGCGTATTTTGTGAAGAGTTCTCTAACAGTCGTAAATTCAATCTGCCTGATAAATGTAAACTGGTGGGCGCAACTTCTGTGCTCCGCTGACCAATGGTAGTTCTTTGTAGAATTATGCCTGCACCCAAATACTACTTTGGACTCAACAAGCAACTGAGAAATACAGTCCATACTCGACAAACGGCAATTAATCTCCATAAACCTTTCGTCCCGAGTGGTATACATATGTACAAGCCCCTCTTAATGAACCCTAAAAGCTTTAAAATACAGTAAAAGCGGTATACAATTGTACCTTCCGGTAACCTTGAATGATGATGAAAGTGTGGGTAGTAAAAGTTTAACAGCTGCCTTTTCATGCACGTGTTCATGTTGCGGAGTATGCCTTATTTAGTATTTTTTAGCAAAAAAAGTGGTAAACTAGAAGCCTAATTGCAAACCTTCATAATATTTTGGAGCATAAATCCTATCAGATTAAATTTTGAATGAATTTGATGTATCTGATTCGTATTGATAATGTATTGGGTACTAAAGTTTGTCGTATATATAAGTACCAACCGTCGTTTCTGCTGGTACATATATGTACCAACAGGTATGTTGACAAAGTCTCTTTCAATCCAGGATGAAAATGAATAAAAGGTCGTTGAGCTAAAAGGAGCTTGAAAGCATAATTTAAAGTATGTCAGACTTTTCTGCGGACTCATCAGACGACTACTAACACAAATGAAGATGAAACAGATTCTTTATTTAATGAAACTGACGACGAAATGGACCTTGAAACTAAAAGTGAGATTGGCCACAACCAAAATGATTTTGAACATCCTTCCACATATGAGTCAGCTCAGCGGGTTCTGCAGCAAGCTAGAAAATTTGACACACAATCTGAGACTGATAATAATCGCATTATTGATTGGATAATGCCAAACGACTCATTCTGTACTGCCAAAGCTATTCCACTAAAAATTGTATTTTGGACAGATATATGGTCATTGCGTCCAAATTATACCTTTCAGCACCCAATAAGCCTCAAATGAATAAAAGTCTTACTATGTCGATGACAAAGTGGCAAGACACAAAATAAGTGTTGATAATGACTAATGGTCATAAACATTATATGACTAAAATTACAAAAAAGATAAGTCAGGTCCTCAAGAGGAAATAGACTGCCCGAAGCAATTGCATTCTATCGAAAATGGGCGGAGTTGATCGGGCTGATTAATTCATAAGTCTCTACAATCATGATAGAAAGTCTTCCAAATGGTGGAAGAAAGTCTTTTATTCTTGCCTTGGTATTTGTACAGCAAAGCATGATACCTTACAACGATTTGAAGCGTAAAAATGAGAAAGTTCTTTATCTTACATATGTTGTGAATCTTGCTGAAGAATTGATTGCAGAAGGGAAGAAGAATACAGGATTGTTATTACCAAGAAGAGGTACTCTTTCCAAGAAGAGAAAACATTTTGGCTCTTCCTGTCGAAGGTGTTACAGGAAGACGTTGTAGTCGGTGTCGGCGTTAGAAAAAATGCATACGAGAACAAAAACTATCTATTTGCGAAGAATGTAATGTTCCATTATGTAAAGATTGTTTCAAGCTGTTTCACACAAAATAAAAATATTTCTTTATATTATAACGATAACACTAAGAAAACAATGTAACTTGTTCTACGTGTTGGTACATATGTGTACCGGTTAAAAATGCTATTGATACATATAAGTACCACATCTTCCCCTCCCTCCACGGCCTCCACAAACAATTGTTCTTGCTTTTTCATCTGAAATAGTGTATATTAATCGAACACAGGCTTTTAAGTTCACTACTTTTGTTGGAGAGAGGAAATTTGAATTCAGGACGAAAGGGATAAGTCACTTATGGTACCTGTATGGTGTATGGTGCAAAAGTACTTCGATGGACTTATGGACCACTCACTAACTGTTGGCGCGGTGAGATGGAGATATGAGATATACGCAGTCAATAACGTAATTCAATGAATGAAAAACGCAGCGGATACGCTGCCATAGATTATGTAAGGCGAATGAAAGAAGATGCTCCGTCCGCTTAACCACCTACGTAAGCTAGAAGAAGGGAGTGCTCGACTCCGCTCCAAAATCATTTGAGTTCCCATTTCTCATATCAGCAAAGTAAGCGTTTGAGAACACCTCTTTCATACTTTAAATATATTTCTATTCATACAAGACGGAATATTTTACTGTTGCCTCATGCGATGCATTAAGTAATAAGAGGCTAATGTCACAGTTAAAACGGTTTATAACAATAAGAACCATTTCTGCGTCCAGTTTTGATATATTCGTTATAATTGTTTTTACCGATCAAAATAAAAGTTACGGCTACATCTACGGTTCGTTTTCATTCTTTGCTCATAATATTAGCTGAAAGGCCTAACAACTTAAAGCTAACTAAAGAGATTCTAGTTATATTACAATTATACTGAAAAAAAAAAAACAAGAAAAGCAAATAAAATATGCGACAAACAAAAAAACTGAAAAAAGGCAATCCACAAGTGACCTAAAAGCATACGAAGGTAGCTAATCTCTTATTTTGCTCAATTCTTGTATTTCCCTTTAAAGGAGTTGGCCATGAACCAACTGGTACAAAAAGTATAGTAAAAGGGGGAGGGGGCTGTTTTTAAATAGTCAATTAGTGTTAAGGGAGCCATAAAGGTAAAGGAAGCGCAAAAAATGAGATATTGCCTTAGTGAGCGTGAAAAGTCAGAGTACATTAAAATATGCAGGGCCTACCATTAGTTCTGATACTTAATATACTGCTTTAACTTTCAAAGAGGTAAACGATATTCTTAGATACTTAGCTCTTTAAAAAAATCCCGTGGTTACCTGATATTTGACTATGTCTATGGTTTTAAGTCAAACTTGGGCTTTGATATAGAAACTTCTACTTTCAATCGGATAATAAGAATCCCTTACCAAGGAACACTAGGTAACACTTTTAATTTTTTGGGTGGAAGATCAACTCGTTTCGTTATTCATGTAGAAAGCTAGCACACTTTGTTATTTGCGTGGAAGACGAGGCAGTTTCACGATAGTTAGAGAAATTCTTCCTCTAAGTCCTTTCTGTATTAGGTTTTTAGTAAAAGTGACCTCTAGAGATAAAACCATCTGTATTTTTTTCGCAGACACTTTTTCCCTTTACTGAAGACATCCTATTCCATCCATCTCACATGTTTCTCAAGAGATTAGTAATTCTTAACGAACACTAAGTTCTTAACTTCATAATTGGAAGTCAAGTCCCCATAATCAGAATGATCTGTTGGCTATTTTAAGATATAACCTTTTTTCGCGCTTCTTTCATCCTTCTTTTCCTTTACCAGTTCCGGTGAACTTTTGCCGATACTGAAACCGTCTTCAAAGGCTGATTCGAGGGAAAGTGATATCTGAAGGTATTTTGAATATGAAAACATTCCTTGCGGTCTCAGTGGGGTCTAAGAAAGATTCTATTTCAGATGTCTTCTGACCTCTTACTGAATTTGGACTCTGTAATTAAGATTAATATCCCCTGCTTCAAGATATGAAAAAGCGGATGAGCTGACTGAATAGGGCGCATCCCTCGAAGCTTGTGCCGTAGACGCTGCAATCAGATTGTGTGAGATTAAAAAAAGGCGGGGCAGCCCATGATCGACCAAGCAGAAAAGTTGTGGAACAAACTTACTACCTTAAACAAAGCTACTTTTATAATTGAAAAGAAGGAACTCCAAGCTCATGATTGCACACTGATTCCTGGCGTCACATGCTTTGAAATTAGGCCTTGTTAGTGATAGCGGATGTAGGAAGTGCGGGTTGGTGAAGGAAACGATCGAGCACGTTTTGTGCTCGTGCCCTGCGCTTGCCAGGCTAAGACTCCAGCTATTAGGAGTGATACAGTTGTTAGATTTAGAATCAGAAAGTGGCATAAGTCCTAGAAAGCTTCTAGCATTTGCCAAGAGGACGGAGTTATTTTATAACATAGGTCGTGGTTTTTGATTGGATTTTCAGTTTGGTCGTTGAGCAAACTTCTGGTAACACTATGGAATGGCCAGTTCAACCTAAGCTATCCTAGCCCGCTTGATAGAAATTATTTCAAACTTACATCAAACTTTTTACTGAAACTGATTTCTAGAGATTATTTTGAGATCAAATTGTGGTTTGCGTCGTGCTCCGTTTTGATTTTTCTTGCATTCATGTTTTATGCCGAATAGTATCCGCAAGGCAGATGACTTATCACTGAAAAGTTTTTCATGACAGAAATACATTTGGAGTGTTTGCTAAATCACTGCGACCTCGATTCGAAAAATTTATTTTTAGTTGAAAAAACTTTGTCTAAAGAATTTGATGTTGCTATTTCTGGGCCTTGAACCCAGTACCTTTGGTGTGGTAGGTGGGGCACGCTACCACCGCACCTCGGGAGTTTATCCTAAGGTTTTTTTTAGGTCAAATTTATTCCTCCACCGTTTTCGCATGGAATTCGACCATAGACACTGAAATGTTCAAACAAAGTGCTCTTTGTCCTCATTTGTATGTTTACGCAGAAATACTCTACGAAGATTTTGTAGCGTTTTCTAGGTTTGAAAGTCCTTTGCCAGATAAAATCCCATAAAATCGGGTAAGCTCCGACTTTCGTAAGTAACTTCGAGGAGCTAGACTCTTCCTCTTATGATTTGCCTTAAGCAGGTAAGCTTACCACTTGGGTCTGATGTTCTATAAGTTGTGACTTCCGAAGGACTCGATACCCATAGTCCTTTTCGTAAGTATATCTACAAGCACTCCTCCCATTATCGTTGAAAAATGAGACCGTATTTTAAGCCCCCGTGACGATCACTATAGAAGGGTTGATGAACTCGTTCTAATATTTATACTATACCCTATCGGAGTTCGATTGAGAAACACAACCGTTATTTATACCGTTAATGTTTGCAATAAACAAAACTTCCTTAGTACGTATAGACACATTTTTTTTCCAAACGAACGCCGCGCTCTCTCTCTCCTCCTAAGCTAAATATCCAAGGATAGTTAAAAGGTTTCGTATGATTTCATAATTGAAACAAACATTAAAAAAGAAACCAAATAAAAGTGCGGAAATGAATTCGAAGATTCCACACAAAACCACAAACACTGTACAGTTCAAACTAAGCAGGGGGGTTGTAGATCACATTGTTATGTTAAATGAGAAATATACAAAATTGTAACTTATTTGGTATTACGTTGCTATTTGGCGCCACTAAACAAATTTCGAAAAGGGAATGTCCCACTTGTTTCAATGAGAACATGGGGGGAGTCTCAGTGTGTAATAAATACATATATATGTATATCATAATACTTAGATTATTAACAACAATGTGATGCCAACTGAAGGAAGAAGGGTGTTAGAAAGCATAGTTAGCTGCTATTCCACAATACGGTGGAATGTGATACCCTAGATTAGTACGGCCTTACAAACATATTTTGGCTACTATAAGTAAAGTTTATGTAAAAGGAAGGCTGATTCCATAGTAGGATGGAAAGCAGAAACAAAAAAGTAGGAGAGATTTTGGGGTGCTTACCCCCTTACTCAAATATTTCTATGGGGGTTATGAATGCTACAATTTTTTCTCTGTAAAGCTAGGGAAGGTTGGAGCTTTCCTCCGCATTTCTTATGCAATGCTTAGTGAAGTTTTGGGAAGGGCTTTTATGACTCGAGGCGTTCTCGGACAGGTTTTTAAGAACTAAAAATTAATTAATTTAATTAATTAAATTAATTAATTTATTTAATTAATTAAATTAATTAATTAAATGATAAAATAAAAATGCTCTTCGTACTCTCTCGCTTGTCGCCGTACTCGATTTCCAGCTTGTAAGTTGGGGTAAGAGGTAAGGTAAATTTCAGTGGAGTTTTTTTGAATACGTATTTAGGAATCGTTCTCATATAAATATGAATTAGAAGCAACTCATCAGTTAAAGAGATATGAGGTGAGTTTCGTCGAAGTTTGAAGTAACACTCAGTCAACACAGGGACTAGCATAGGTCCCACAAACCTCCTACCTAAAAATATAGTAGTCACATATGTGCCTAGACCAAATGGACATACGGTTCGACGTGTTGTGTGCGGAGCGAGAGAACTACTATGCGACAGATGGGGTAGTTGAGGGCGGATGGTATCAAACATGGCGTCGTAATGAGCTGATGTCCGCAATAATTGCGTAAACGATCATAATAACAACGCTGAGCAGCAGGACGACTCCAGAGGAGCTACGGTAAGAAAATCGTTGTACAAACTGGGAATATCGATCAACAAAAGCAGCAGCCAAGCGGAATGTTTGTCATTGGCGGTTGATATTTGCTCGGAGGTGTCCTTCGAAGGTGTTCCTCAGTGAGAAGTGCCTGTAACGAGACTAGGGGTAAAGAGGGAAGCCAAAGGGATAGTTCCTTCTCTCCTGCTTTGAGGTGTGGTTGTAAACTACCTGCTTTCGAAGCTTGAGGGGAGGGGCTATCAAGCAGTGGCTAATGATGGAGCTCCGACGATCCTTGTCATTTCTATATATAACGAAGTTAATAGAGGAGTACCACTAGAGTTTCGCAGGGTTAAGTAGCTTTAGGGTTATTCTTGAAAGTAAACTCTCATAGAAGCTTAATGTGGAGCACAGGGTTAGGGAGGCTTCAGTTGGCTGTACAATAAGCTGGCCATTATCTTTGACGGAGTTTTGGGTTGGTGTACAGTACTAGGCCCTTCCAGGCGGAGGTCGCTGCTATTAAGGATGCAGTAGATGGGACGATATATGCCACATTAACTAGTATGGATAGTCAGGCGGCTATGTGGTAGTTCTTGTAGCCAGAAAAACACAACCCTGATGACACTTTGCCGGATATAGATCCGGTAGGTTCCGGTAACATCCCCTAGTTTCATATGTGCATGGGACATGCATATTTGTAGCAGGATACGCTTCGCATAGGTGAGGTTGTTGATTGGGTTGCGGAAGCTATGAATTGCGCTTATCAACCCCTCCAATCCCGTCAGGCGGCTATCAAAGCCCTAAGCTCTGCTATCATAGTGCTCAGATCTACCACTGTCAAAGTTTGCTTTACTGCACTGCTTGTCAAAAATTTTGACTCATCTGGGCACATGATCTCTGCTTCTAGATAGGTGGAACTCGAGTCAGCTAAGCAAACTCTAAAAAGTATGTTAAAGTGTAAGCTATCCCTGGAAAGAATCGGGACAGGGAAAAGCATACATCTGTATTGGGTCCCAGGGCATATGAGAATAGATGGCAAGAAGCGTATGAATAAGCTAAAGAGGGCGCATCCTTCGAAGCTTGCTCCGTAGACAACCCAATTAGATAGGGTGAGATTAAGAGAATGCGAGAGGTGCACATGATTCACCAAGCGGGAAAGGCGTGTACCCAAGCGCGGGACTGCAAAGTGGTTGAAGATCATGCGTAGGTCTTGCAAATTTAGACTAACAAAATTACTCCTATCATTAAAGAGGGAGGACAGTAGACTCATGACGGATATTCTGACTGGACACTGCCTTCTGGCGTCACATGCCTTTAAATAAGGCTTGGTCAGTGATAGTAAATGTAGGAAGTGCGGGTACGTTTGCGCTCATGCCCTGCACTTGCTAAGCTAAGACTCCAGCTATAAGGAGTGATACAGCTGTCGGATCTTGAAGCGGAAAGTGGCATAAGCCCTAGAAAACGTCTAGTATTTGCCAAAAGGACGGAGTTAGTTTATAACATAGGTCTTGGTTTTTGATAGGGGTTTTCAGGTTGGTCGTTAAACAAACTTCTGTAAACACTACGGGCATTCATCAGGAAAGGTGAGGTCTTCATGGACCGACCAGTTCAACCTACTTTAACCTATTGATAGACTACGCCCATGTTTTTTAACTTATGCTGATTCCTTTGCATGCCTGTTTGAAGTTAACATTTGATTGTGGGAGTTATGTATGCTAAGGGATATCCTGTTGGTTGGTTGTCAACGCGTTCTAAACATGCAATATTCTTCGTTTTTTTATACCTTTCATGAAAATGAAATGGTATATTAATTTCGTCACGAAACCGAAAATTGTAAGTCCTTAAAGGAAAATAGATAGACCCACCATTAAGTATACCGAAATAATCAGGTTGAAGAGCTGAGTTGATTTAGCCATGTCCGTCTGTCCGTCTGTCCGTCTGTCCGTCTGTCTGTTTGTATGCAAACTAGTCCCTCAATTTTTGAGATATCTTGATAAAATTTGGTGAGCGGGTGTATTTGGGTGTCCGATTAGACATTTGTCGGAACCGACCGGATCGGACCACTATAGCATATATCCTCCATACAACCGATTTTTCAGAAAAAGAGGATTTTTGTAATATCTTACCCAATTTAACAGATTGAAGCTTCAAACTTCACCATATACTTTCGTATATTGCACATATTGTTGCCTGAAAAAATTGATGAGATCGGTCGTATATATAGTATATATCCCCCACAACCGATTGTTCAGATAAGGAACTTTTCGTAATTACTGCCCCATTTTAAGAGCTAGAGGCTTCAAATTTCAACGAATGCTTAGGTATATAGCATATATTGTTGTCTGAAAAAATCATAAAGATCGGTGGTATATATAGTATATATATGGTGGTATATATATTATATATATATAGTATATATATATATATTTTTAGCAAATTTTAGCCCCATTTTAACAGCTAAAAGCTGCAAATTTCACCAAATACTTACGTATATAGCATATATTGTTGTCTGAAAAAATCATAGAGATCGGTTGTATATGTAGTATATATCTCATACAACCGATTGTTCAGATAAGAAACTTTTCGCAATTTCTACCCCATTTTAAGAGCTATAAGCTTCAAATTTCACCGATTGCTTACGTATATAGCATATATTGTTGTCTGAAAAAATCATAGAGATCGGTTGTATATATAGTATATATCTCATACAACCGATTGTTCAGATAAGAAACTTTTCGCAATTTCTACCCCATTTTAACAGCTATAAGCTTCAAATTTCACCGATTGTTTACGTATATAGCATATATTGTTGTCTGAAAAAATCATAGAGATCGGTTGTATATATAGTATATATCTCATACAACCGATTGTTCAGATAAGAAACTTTTCGCAATTTCTACCCCATTTTAACAGCTAGAAGCTTCAAATTTCACCAAATGCTTACGTATATAGCATATATTGTTGTCTGAAAAAATCATAGAGATCGATGGTATATATAGTATATATCTCATACAACCGATTGTTCAGATAAGAAACTTTGCGCAATTTCTGCCCCGTTTTAACAGCTAGAAGCTTCAAATTTCACAAAATGCTTACGGATATAGCATATATTGTTGTCTGAAAAAATTATAGAGATCGGTGGTATATATATTATACACTTCATACAAACTGTCATTTTTGCCCCTTTTTTACAGCTAGAAGCTTCAAAATTCATCATATTTCATCAAATAGTTACGTTTACGTCATATATTTTTGAAATACGTGATTCATAGTCATAGTTTTTACATGCAGACCACAAAAAACGTGAAGCTTTGCATCCTCACACAGGATACCTACCTATTTTTTATTTTATATTTATCTTAAAAATCGTTTAGATATGTTCAAATTTCACTAAATGCTTACGTGTATAGCATATATTGTTGTCTGAAAAAATCATAGATACCGGTGGTATATATAGTATATATCCCATACAACCGATTGCTTAGATAAGAAAATTTGCGCAATTTCTTCCCCATTTTAACAGCTAGAAGCTTCAAATTTCCCCAAATGCTTACGTGTATAGCATATATTGTTGTCTGAAAAAATCATTGAGATCGATGGTATATATAGTATATATCTCATACAACCGATTGTTCAGTTAAGAAACTTTGCGCAATTTCTGCCCCTTTTTAACAGCTAGAAGCTTCAAATTTCACAAAATGCTTACGGATATAGCATATATTGTTGTCTGAAAAAATTATAGAGATCGGTGGTATATATATTATACACTTCATACAAACTGTCATTTTTGCCCCTTTTTTACGGCTAGAAGCTTCAAAATTCATCAAATTTCATCAAATAGTTACGTTTACGTCATATATTGTTGAAATACGTGATTCATAGTCATAGTTTTTACACGCAGACCACAAAAAACCAGAAACTTTGCATCCTCACACAAAGTACCTACCTGTTTTTATTTTATATTTATCTTAAAAATCGTTAAGGTATGCAGATCTGTTCACTATATATTTCTTATCTTATACATCAGATTATTCGGAGATTACGAACGGGATAAGATTATTGTTCAGCCCCATTCATGAAAGGTATGAAGTCTTCGGCACAGCCGAAGACAGTCCCGTTCTTACTTGTTTATTTTTATTTTTGTTTTTAATAATTTTTAGCTGTATATAAAAAAAATATATCCAAAGGAAGGAAATTAGAATTTCGTTTGTAAGGATATGTAGCTTTACAGTTTTGAATTCTTGGCTTTCTGTTTTTAAATAGAGCTTGCTTATATATATATTTTTTTAATATTCATGCAATATTGCTTTTGTTGTTGTTTATTTGCTATTATAGCAATTGCATGTTATGCGGGCGTGCTTTGCGTAACTTTTACGCTAATTAGGTGAAATATGATATGCGTTTGTGGCACGAGGGTATGCTCTAGGGATACGACGGAAATGGGTTTGCCGGAACCGGAACCGGAGTCGGGTATATCAAACTAGATTTATTCGAATCGGAATTGGTATCAAAAGCGAAAGTCGTAGCAAAAACAATCGAAAGAAAAAATAGAAGTTCCGACTATTCACATACTTCGTAATTTGATTTGATTTGGCATTTGAAACGACCTCAAGAACTACGAGGTTTAAATATCGACGCGGACTGTTACCTAAAGGACTATGGAGACGGCTTACTTAGATGTCTAAATCACATGACTGCGGGAGGGAGCAATATCCAATCGCATGAACAAGACCTGCGCATTATAGAAAGGTGGTGATCCCAAAAAAGTGTCTGTCACTCGTAAAAAACTGTCCTCGTGCCTTACACGGAGAAAAAACGATCCATGCAAGAACCGTCCATATTTTCAATGAAAGCAAAATATCTAGAGGTTATACTGGACCGAACCCTCACATGGACTGCCCATCGAGATGCTACTTTAATTTTAAACAAAGCAACAAGGGCTATCTTCGCTGTCCATACTGGATATCCACGTCGCTGGCATTACGCTACCGACTGTGTTACACCCAAAAATACTGAGTGTGACATTCGATCAGAAACTACATTTTGGCGAGATTTATGCCGTAACTGTACTTAAAGTCCAGAGCCGTAATAAAATCATAAAATCTCTTGCCGGTAGCACTCGGGGTAAAGGTAAAGATAGTCTCAATACCACTTACAAGCACTTGGCCGGCCGCTTCCATGATATACAGCCCCGATTTGGTCACCCAGCCTAAAGGTTACTAACTAGATGGAAATACAGGCCTGTCAAAACGCCGCTCTCAGGGTCGGTACGGACTGTTTTCCTATGTCCCTAGAGCACAATGAGGCGAGAGTACACCCCATTAGCGAGATAACTGAAATTATGAACAAACAGTTTCTGTTCAATAC